>NC_136482.1:52419999-52555865 GCF_053919585.1 Euprymna scolopes | reverse complement strand
TTTATATATGATATGTATTTATATATATGATATATATTTATATATATATGATATATATATTATGTTTGAGATATATATATATGATATATTTGAGATATATATATATATGATATATATATATATATATTTGAGATATATATATATATGATATATATATATAATATATGTGAGATATATATATATATGATATATATATATGTGAGATATATATATATGATATATATATAATATATTTGAGATATATATATATGATATATATAATATATTTGAGATATATATATATGATATATATATAATATATTTGAGATATATATATATGATATATATAATATATTTGAGATATATATATATGATATATATATATGATATATGTGAGAGATATATATATATGATATATTATGATATATTTGAGAGATTATATATATATGATATATTTGAGAGATATATATATATGATATATATATGATATATTTGAGAGATATATATATATGATATATATATGATATATTTGAGAGATATATATATATGATATATATATGATATATGTATGATATATATATATATGATATGTATATATATATATGATATATGTATGATATATATATATATATGATATATGTATGATATATATATATGATATATATATATATATGATATATGTATGATATATATACATGATATATATATATATATGATATATGTATGATATATATATATGATATATATATATATATGATATATGTATGATATATATATATGATATATATATATATATGATATATGTATGATATATATATATGATATATATATATATATGATATATGTATGATATATATATATGATATATATATATATATGATATATGTATGATATATATATATGATATATATATGATATATGTATGATATATATATATTATATATATATGATATATGTATGATATATATATATATTATATATATATATATGATATTTATATATTATATATATATATATATGTATGATATATATGTATGATATATATATATATATGATATTTATATATATATATATGTATGATATATATATGATATATGTATGATATATGTATGATATATTGTATGATATATATATGATATATGTATGATATATGTATGATATATATGTATGATATATATATATATATGATATATATATATATGATATATGTATGATATATATGTATGATATATATATATATAGATATATGTATGATATATATATGATATATGTATGATATATATATGATATATGTATGATATATATATGATATATGTATGATATATATATGATATATGTATGATATATATATGATATATGTATGATATATATATATATATGTATGATATATATATGATATATGTATGATATATATATATGTATGATATATATATATGTATGATATATATATGATATATGTATGATATATATATATGTATGATATATATATGATATATATATATATGTATGATATATATATATATGTATTATATATATATGTATGATATATGTATGATATATATATATATATGATATATATATATATATATATATATATATATGATATATATATATGATATATATATATATGATATATATATATATGATATATATATATATGATATATATATATATGATATATGTATGATATATATATATATGTATGATATATATATATGATATATGTATGATATACATATGTATATGTATGATATACATATGTATATGTATGATATATATATATGATATATATATATGATATATGTATGATATACATATGTATATGTATGATATATATATATGTATGATATATATATATGTATGATATATGTAAGATATATATATATATGTATGATATATATATATGTATGATATATATATGTATGATATATGTATGATATATATATATTATGTATGATATATATATATGATATATCATATATATATATCATACATATATATATACATATCATACATATATCATATATATATATATCATACATATATGTATGATATATACACTTGTGCCCGATATTATTCATACCCCCCCTTGAAAATTGAGTTTATTAGGTGTAACTTTGTAAGAATTTATTGTTTACGTCCATATTGATACATATTCTTAATTAACCTCTTTTGATCATTTTCGTCATTTTAAAATCTCGGGATACTTGTAATAAAAGAAATATACAGTTATTTATAAAATCTGCAATGTTCAAAAATAATCATACCCCCTTATTTTTTCAGTATTAATCGAGTTTCTGACTGTTTGTTTCCTGTTTGATTCTTATTTTGAATGCTTTTATACAACCTTTGATTAATTTCATTTCGTTTTTTGCATTTTTCAGAAATTAAAATGATATCAACTGAAAACCAATAAAAGAATAAAAATTATTAGAATGGGGAAGAAAAAAGAGCTTAATAATGATCTTAGGACTAAAATTGTGAACTCACATAAGGATGGTTTAGGTTACAAGTCAATTTCCAAGAAATTTGAGGTCCCTACAGCAACAGTACAGAGCATCATCAAAAAATTCCAGAGCCACCACACAACACACAACTTGATTGGTAGAGGAAGGAAAAGGAAACTGTCTGCTAGAGCAACAAGGAATATTGTAAGAAGTGTTAATGCAAATCCAACCACCACTACTAAGGACATTTTAGAAAATCTGGAGTCTTCTGGCATAAAAATATCGAGGCAAACATTGCAAAGGACTCTGCATGAAAATAGTCTGAAAGGAAGAAGACCAAGAAGAACTCCATTGCACACCGGAAAACACCTTGCAGCACGTCTAATGTTTGCTAGGACCCATGTGAATTCTCCAGAGTCCGTTTTCTCAAGTATGTTGTGGACTGACGAAACAAAAATTGAATTGTTTTGCCATATGGATGCTTCTTACGTTTGGAGGAAGAAAGGAGAAGCTTACAACCCAAAGAACACCATACCCACGGTGAAACATGGTGGTGGTAGCCTAATGTTTTGGGGCTCCTTTTCGGCTAGTGGTTCAGGTAGTTTGGTCAAGATAGATGGAACCATGAAGAAGGAGCAATATTTGGAGATACTCCAGAAAAACATTAGACAGGATGCAGAGAAGCTCCATTTAGGACCAAACTGGGTCCTTCAACAGGATAATGATCCATAACATACTGCCAAAATAGTCAAGAAATAGTTTGAGGATAATCAAATTAATATTTTGGAATGGCCTAGCCGGAGTCCCGACCTGAACCCTATCGAAAACCTCTGGCACATATTGAAAACTGAGGTTAAAAAGCGGAAACCTAGAAATTTGAGGGATTTGGAGAACTACTGCATTGAAGAATGGTCAAAAATCAGTGTTGATGCTTGTAAAAACCTTGTTGATAAATATCCAAAACGGTTACAGGTAGTTATTAAGAATAAAGGGCATGCTATTGACTATTAGTAAAAGAGGTATGAATAATTTTGAACTAGTGCCATTATTGTGTTTCTTTGTAGAATGTTTCAAACTTGCATAATTTATTTATTTGTTGAGTTTAAATTAAATGCTTATGCTTGATTTATTGTTTGAAATCCCTTTAATATTGTCTACCTTCTGGTTTGAGCAATATTCTTATAGAAATCTCAAAGATCCGAGGGGTATGAATAATATCGGGCACAAGTGTATATGTATGATATATATATATATATATCATACATATATATATATATATATATATCATACATATATATATATATATCATACATATATATATATATATCATACATATATATATATATATGTATGATATATATATATATGATAGATGTATGATATATATATATATGATAGATGTATGACATATATATATATGATAGATGTATGACATATATATATATATGATAGATGTATGACATATATATATATGATAGATGTATGATATATATATATATGATAGATGTATGATATATATATATATGATAGATGTATGATATATATATATATGATAGATGTATGATATATATATATATGATAGATGTATGATATATATATATATGATAGATGTATGATATATATATATATGATAGATGTATGATATATATATATATATGATGTATGATATATATATATATATGATAGATGTATGATATATATATATATATGATAGATGTATGATATATATATATATGATAGATGTATGATATATATATATATATGATAGATGTATGATATATATATATATATGATAGATGTATGATATATATATATATATATATGATAGATGTATGATATATATATATATATATGATAGATGTATGATATATATATATATATGATAGATGTATGATATATATATATATATGATAGATGTATGATATATATATATATGATAGATGTATGATATATATATATATATGATAGATGTATGATATATATATATATGATAGATGTATGATATATATATATGATAGATGTATGATATATATATATGATAGATGTATGATATATATATATATATGATAGATGTATGATATATATATATATATGATAGATGTATGATATATATATATATATATATATATAGATGTATGATATATATATATATATATGATAGATGTATGATATATATATATATATATATATGATAGATGTATGATATATATATATATATATGATAGATGTATGATATATATATATATATATATGATAGATGTATGATATATATATATATATATGATAGATGTATGATATATATATATATATGATAGATGTATGATATATATATATATGATAGATGTATGATATATATATATATATATGATGTATGATATATATATATATGATAGATGTATGATATATATATATATATATGATAGATGTATGATATATATATATATATATGATAGATGTATGATATATATATATATATATGATAGATGTATGATATATATATATATATATGATAGATGTATGATATATATATATATATATGATAGATGTATGATATATATATATATATATGATAGATGTATGATATATATATATATATATGATAGATGTATGATATATATATATATATATGATAGATGTATGATATATATATATATATATGATAGATGTATGATATATATATATATATATGATAGATGTATGATATATATATATATATGATAGATGTATGATATATATATATATATGATAGATGTATGATATATATATATATATATGATAGATGTATGATATATATATATATATGATAGATGTATGATATATATATATATATATGATAGATGTATGATATATATATATATGATAGATGTATGATATATATATATATATATGATAGATGTATGATATATATATATATATATATGATAGATGTATGATATATATATATATATATGATAGATGTATGATATATATATATATATATATGATGTATGATATATATATATATATATATGATAGATGTATGATGTATGATATATATTTGTTATATTGTTATGTGTTCTTATTAGTAAAGATATGGGTCTTAAGTGAGATGAGTCTTGTTGTTTTATGTTAGAGAGATTATCTTAGAAAGAGTCTTATTAGAAGTGATGCTTAGAAATACTCAGAGAGAGAGATGTTTTTGTAGCGTTCTAGAGAGGGATTTTGTGAGAGAGATTGGTCGTTCCGTGCTCATTTTATGAGAGATTCCTATATTTTAAATGTTCATTACTTAGATTAATAGATGTGTTGCTATGTGAAGCTCTTAGCATGATGAGATAGTGTTCACTGTTCAGACATTGTGTAGACATGAGATGTTGAGACGTGTATGGAAAGACATGTTATAACACAGACATATAATACAATTCACTTTACCTTTTTGTAAGAATTACAAGGCGACGTTTTACAAAAAACACATGATGGTTTATTCTTCACACGACCGGCCGTGATTTCCATCATCAAGAATTCAAAGCTTACATTTTAGTTAGTTTATGATATATATTTATATATATTTATATATATATATATATATATATATATATATATATATATATATGATATATATATATATATGATATAAATATTAATAATGTAAAACTTGTTCTACTATTTTTAGTTAAATTTTCCCAAAAAGTTAATTGACATTTTTTTTCTTGCACAAAAAAACGTACATAAATATTAAAAAAAAAATGGTTTTTGAAATAATTTATTTATTTGTTGTCTAACTAAGATTTAGGATGATTTTCTATGAGAATATGCAAAAATATTATAATATAAGTACCTGGATTTCAAATAATTCCACTCATTCATATAGGCAACCAGTTACTTCGCGTCGATCTTGAGTCTAGATCGACAATGTTTACGTTTGTAATTGATAAAAAGCAAACTATGGAAGACCAAACAGGCCAAAAATAACTTATTTTTCAGTGAGGAAAATTTCAATGTATTATTAACGCTGATGCTGGCCAGTACCAGATGGGTGACCATTTGTATTGTAGGGGGCCAGGCTTCCCAAAATGGGGGTGGGGGGGTAGAGGGGCAATTTAAAGCAGAATAAAAAAAAAATTATTTCAGCGCGTTTGGTCCACCGTAGTCGAAAGGCGGCAAACATTTTAAAACGGGATCGAAAAAATGATGCTATTTTTAACACAAAGGGCACAATATTTATCGAATTATTTTCGTATTGTATCGATTCTTCAGAGCATGCCCTGTTTAATAATGATCATGCATTATTCGGCTCGCTAAAAAAAAAATTGTTAATTTATTTATCAAAGATTTTAAAATGTTTTTTTTCGTATAAATATTAAATTTTTTTTTTTGTTTTGCTTAACTTAAATTAATTATTTTACTTAACATATTCACCGAATTTCACACTTCAAAACTCAAAAGCGGGATAATTAAACACAATGGGTAATTTTGCTAGTATATATATATATATATATATATATATATATATATATATATATATCACACCAGTTCAAAAAGCATTTCATCCAACACATGAAAATTGTTAAACAAAATGTTTTTACTATAGGCTTTAAAAATAAAGGTACAAGATTCAATTTGAAATTTATTTATCTTCAAAGTGCACTTTTATAAATTTTACAAAGGTAATCTACATTCTGTTTCACTTTTTAAAAAAACTCCTTGAAAATTTTATATCTATATCATTAATTGCTAGATGAAAGATAATGTTTTTAAAGTGCAACAAAATGTACATTACATAAAATAAATCCAAGGTAATTTTTTGATTCAATTTAAATTAAATTTTTATACCTTACTTTGTAAAATTTATAAAAGTGCACTTTGACGATAAATAAATTTCAAATTGAATCTTGTACCATTATTTTTAAAGCCTATAATAAAAACATTTTGTTTAACAATTTTCATGCCTTGGATGAAATGCTTTTCTAACTTGTATCTTATCCTTTTAAGATTATATTTTATTTCATTTATTAATTTGGATTAAAAAAAAATGAATGTGGTTTTGCATGTATGTAAAAAGTTGAAAAAATTTTTTTCAATATTCTACACAGTAGAAAAAGTAAAGTTATTTTTTTTAAGCATTAGAATCTGATTTAAAACATTAAAAAAAAGAGCAAAACAAAGAAGCAATACACATGAATAAATTGAAATGGCTTTAAATATTTAAATATTGGTATTTATAGAAAGAGCTTGATGAGCTAAGAAAATCTTTTTAAAGTTTTTAAATCCAATTAAAATTAAGGAAGTTATGACTGTTTTTGTGTCTCACATGTTTGGATATTTTCCCCTCTTTAAGACCATATGCGTTTTGTCACATTTTTTTACACTACTTTTTCAGTAAAAATGCTATATCTTTGTTAAAACAAAAGATTAAGCAATAAAATTTACCATATAAGTGTATTTTTGTGTTAGGAATTAGAATATGCTACTGAAAATCTCCAAAAAATAATGGTTTCCAAATAATTTGCAGAAAATGCACATATGTTGCAATTCCTTAAAAATGCCATGTATCCATTAAAAGAAAAGAAGTTAAAGAACTCAAGGCAGAATTGTAATGCATTATATTTACAAATAATTGAAATTGAAATCTAGGACTGTTTAAAAATGAATATATTGCAATATTTCTTTGGTATTATTGTAGATTAACCTCAGCCCCCATCCCACCCCATCTGATCACCTCTCCAAAATATGCTATTTTACTTTTGTAAGCAATTACGTGTGAATACCTTTAAAAAACTTTAATGAAAGATAAACAAGTATTATTTTAGAATTTAATGTAAAACGATTCCCCATTTTGAGCTATTCTAGCGTTTTAGGCCAGTTAATCATTTTTTTTCTATCTGAGATAAATTCTGTGCGCTTTTTTTTTTTTTTTTTTTTTTCTCCTAAAGACGATTATGTGTAGTTTTAAGAGGGTCTTTGTGCAATTATGAGAGGGTGGGGAGGTTGCCACTCTGATGTGGGTTAATGATAGAGCTAAGGAAAATTATGTGTGAACACCCTGAAGACTTGATAGCAACAAAACAAAAACAATTTTAGAATTTAGAGTGAGGGTTAGTTTAACATAAATTTAATGTAAAATAATTCACCATTTCGAGACCATTCTAGCGTTTTAGGACAGTTGACTTAATTTATTTTTTTATGAATGGTAAGGTGCATTTTTCTTTAAGAAAGGATTTTTTTTTAGATACTTATATGTAGCTTACCAAGGAACTTTGTTTGGTGAGGAGCTTGCCACTTAGACTTAACGTTATTGTTAGGGCTAAAGAAGGTTTTAAGAGAAGGAGGCTTGCCACTCGTACCTAGGATTAGAGGTAGGATTAAGGGAGTTTTTTAAGGTGTTTGACCCCCATATTTACGGTTAGTGGGTCATAATTATTGGCTTTTGAAAATGTTATGCCTTAGATTTTAGACATCAAATTACTTTTAAATATGAAATTTATTTTTGTTTGTTTGTCGTAATTCTTAAGGGGTGTGAAACTTAACAAGAATGACGGCAAATAGATAAAAATGAATTTCATTTAAAACGAGTGACGTCACTCACAGAAAACGTGACGTTTGGAAAACTTAAGTATTTTTACCCACTTCTTTAAATATCAAAAAACATTTTTAGCTAAAGCTAACAAATCCTTCACAAATTTTTGATAAATTTGGTTTTTATTTTCAATTACATTTCTTGCCCGAGTGACACATTATTTCGTTAAACTTCGCCTTTCTGTCCTCTGTCAGTGAAGGAGAAATCCTTAATGACTGAGACAATTTTTATGTTTGTGTTCTATCCAGATTGACCTTTTTGGGGAAGCTGGATTTTCCTCACATTAACTCACCTTGTGTCAGGCAAGTAAATAGGAACTTAACTAGAAACTGAGCACCTCCTACAAATATTTAAATATTCATTTTGTGTGTGTGTGTGTGTGTGTGTGTATATATATATATATATATATATATATATATATAATTGGATAGATTAGTGTCCATTCGATTAAAAAAAATATTGGGATGGCGGGGGGTGGGGTTACCATTCGCATATGTGAAGCAAACAAAATAATCAAATTTCACATTTTCGTTTTTTTTTTTTTTTTTTTTTTTTTTTTTTAACAAAACACTGTTTAATTCACCATTAAAAACTAGTGTAATGGACACGTTACATATTTGTTTTTCAACTATATTTTTAAAATTTGACCAAAAATAACACCGGATTGCTTTAAAGTTATATATTCTGATATCCGAAGGTCCAACTAAATATGTAAGAATATTTTTCTTATATTCATATTTTCATTTAAAAAAATTTTTTGTTTTCAGTAAAGTAATTGTTTGTTTACAGTAAAGTAATATCTGTGCTAGTATTACTGTCAGTAATGATTTTCGCCTCCCCCTTTCTCTTAAAGTATAATAGCCTGTTAGTGAGTCTATTGTCTTTTACCTCCTCCTATTACTGTCGCTAATAAGTCTACTATATACGACTATTGTCAGCTGTTTTCCAGTCTACTCTCTCTCTTTCTCCGTATAAGAGAGAAGGAGAGTTTTAAAACTTTTCTTCTCTCTATTTCAGTTTGTATTTCTCCTCACACCACAACTCATTTTGTGCAACCACCTCTTTGTAATACAGGTCTGAATAATGAGAAAATCTGAATTTTATTTTTTAGCAAAAACTTTAAAATAACTTTTTTTAGATGAAATTTTTTAAAACTTCTTTAGAATAGAAAATCTTTAAAATTTAATAAGGAACATATTTCATATAGGTTTCATTAAAAAATATTCAGTACATAACAAGAAAAATAGAGATGAAAATTTCAAAAGGCCTATATAACTGGTTACGGCCAATAATAGTCCTCGCCAGCGAAAGTCTTTGTTATTGTTTTATTATTTAAAACATTTTGTGTCCTGCTCTTTCGCGCGAGGACTAATATATATATATATATATATATATATATATATATATATATATATATATATATATAATATCTTGCCTGTACACTAATTGTATTAAAATTTTTCAACAAACTGCTTATGTAAATCTTAATGTTTACCAAATTTTTATTTTTCAAATATTCATTTGTTTACTGTTTTTTGTGGATTATTTTGTTATCATTATTTTGTTTTCCAATAACTACTCTTTCTATTTTGCCAGAGCTTTTTGCCACCTGGATGTAGGATTAGTAGTGAAGGTATGTTTTATTTTGTAAGACACAAATAATAAAATAAAAGTGGAATGAAAGATAATTTGCATGGACTATTCTGCAAAATGACTGTGAATGAAAATTCTTGGAAATCTGTAAGGGAACACTTTTTTTTTTCTACTTATCAAGGCCAAGAGTCATTCAAGGATAAGGATTAATGAAATTGATTGTCAACTGAAAGATGTGAAACTATGGGAGTATTAACATTTATCAATTTTATGGACTTTGTTTGATTACTTATGAGGTGGTTTATAACAAGAATTTGTTGAGGATTAAGTTCTCATCAGTAGATAAACAGTATTGTGTTAATCTGCTTCACAGGTGGGAAGACTCTGCAGAAAAGCACTTCTTAGAAATTCCACCTAACCCTAGATACAAGGGAGAATGAAAAGTAATTTTCAAATGTAGTAGAAAGACAAGTTCTTGTTGTAAATATTTTACAAGGAGGAACCAAAGATTGGAACTTAGTCAACCACTTTCTATGGAAGTAACAACACCAATAGCCAATTCAAATGATTCCATGTGTGCAGTAATTCTTTTTATGGAAATCATTCCAGACATAGCATGAGGCCACTTGATGTAAGAATTTAAAAAGAACGAAAAATTAGTATCGCAAAGACAGGAGATTCTTATTGAACTGAGTCTTGAAAAGACATAAGTTATAAGTAGGGGGAAAGCAGTCATCGGAAAGAGAATTTTACAAACCTGCTGTTCTTGGAAAAACTATTTGAATAGGAAGCTCTATTACAATAAAGTATCAAAACTGAATTGATGGAGACCACTAGACCAACACGTTAAATGAGCTGGAGCAAAAGAAGCAGGGAATAGATCAGACAATTCTGTACAGCACATGTAATAATAGTATTTAGAGAAAAGACTGAGACTAGCAACACCACATCTGTGAGAGAGAAGTTGCAGAGAAGAAGAAAGAGTTGGGCTAATCAGATTGCAAATATGTTTCTGCACCTTATCAAGAACATTCAAATAGGAAAGAAATTTACTAACCCAAATGTAACAAAAATACTTCATACATGGTTTAATAATAGATTTGTAGAGATAAAGAATAGGCTTAGGTGTGAGAAAGTATTTAGAACAAAAGAGAGAACCAACATTACAAGAAGCTGAAAGAGCAATGGATCTAATATATGAACTTCAAGAAAGATTTGATGAGAAAGAGAAACCGAGGAGTTTCAGAGTTGATTTCTTCTCAAGAGAAGAGCCATCTATGAGAATCTTAGGAAGAAAATGGACACGTTGACAATTATAAAACATGAGCTGGGTCTTAACAGAAGTAAATGAAACAAACCATTTTGTATTCCAGTCTACAATTGAATCAAATTATTACTATTGTACAATTATAACCAAGATTTCATATGCAAGTTATTATGAATTTGGTACAAGTATTTCAGAAATGATTTTTAATGTTTCAGGTTTTCAGCTCTCGTCCATTGAAGCACAGCTAATGTCTGAAGTTTCTCACAATTACCAAGAGACAGGCACCTGTAAGTTTTTTCTTCTTTTGGCACTTCTGCATTTACCGACCCGCGATTTCCACAAAGTTACTTGAGTGTGCCCGGAAGATGACGGGAATAACCAGCAGATGACGGGAGGATGACGGCAGATAGTCGATTGCAATGCGATGTGAGGAACGCTTAAGCTGATCTCAGTAGTAGAAATGAATAACCAACGAGAAAGCCATATCAAATACTTCATTGGGCTTTAGCCAATAAGATTGTAAGCAGATTTCTTTTGTATATTCAAATTGGTAGATAATCAAATTAAAGTAAATCATTTAGAAAAGAAAAAAATGGAAGAAGACAGTGTTACTAATTTATCGTTGTTGGAGAGAAAGGAAATATTTCTTGGCCAGTAACAGATTCCTCCCTCAAACAGTAACATAAAAGAAAACATTTCTGAAAAAAAAAAAAGCTTTCCTTACAACTGTTCTTACATTTTTTTTTTTTTTTTTGTCCCCTGTCCGACAAAGGAAGAACTGGACCTAGTGATTCACTCCCGTTTGTCTGTTTGCATTTTTCTCAATAACCACACCTTGGATTTTTTTAAATTTTGCAAAACATTAGTCATGGTGAAAGTAAATTTTTGTCAGAATGGATCTTCCGGGATAACTCTGGCCCACCCCACCCCAACCCTAGGGAGCATTACAGTGGTTCAATTGCCCCCAAATCATTCATCTGTTCATTTGTTTGCACTTTTCTCATTAACCACATCTTGGATATTTTGTAAATTGTGCACAAACATTAGTCATGGAGTAAATTTTTCATTCGTGTGGGTGGGGCACCCCCGCATGTTCGGCTTGTTTCATTTGTTTACATACACACAAAAAAAATACACTAAAAACTTTAAAAAAAACATAAAAATAAAAGCATTTAATTTTTCTGACAAGCAAAACAAAAGAAATATTTCTTCAGTAGACTTAAGTAAGGTTCATGTTATCTTTTTTTGTATTTATCATATTTCCATGTTTTTCTAGTTACCATTATCATTTGCTCATAGCGGTTTAACAGTTGAGGAAGGCTCAGCCAGCTGTTTCCAGTTATTCTCATTATCTGCCAGGCACACCCAAGTAACTTAGTGGAAATTGCAAGACGGTAAATGTTGAAGTACCTATTTGTTTTAATGTTAATCAAAGTTTTCATGCCTGTAACCAAAAATCATATCCTATTTTAAAGATATCTTGCTAACATCCTAAGTATCATTATTAATACGTAATTCATATCTATATATATAAAAGTTAAAAATTTTTGTGTGGGACTATGAAAAGTAGTTACTAACTTGTAAGGGTGTGAGTTGGTGTGCACCAATTCATAATCAGGATCTATCAATTTTTAAGACCGAGGTTGCAGGTGCAGGAATCTCTACAAGTCGAAAGTATCTGTGCGACCGTTAAAGGTAAATCTAACGAGATCTCCGATTTACAGAAGGCTTCCACTAAAGCACATCCTCAGCCACATAGAAATAAAAACATGAATAACTCCAAAAAATAATGGCATGTGATAAAGAAGTCAAGATCGCTGTATTGATAGGAAATAACAACATTTATTTACGTGTTAAAGAAATATCATTTGAAATCGTTCCAACGTTAGTGTTTTTTTGCAACAAGACTTAGCTAAATGAGTGTCTCGTGAAAAGAGGGATGGAGTTCAAGATTACTGATTTTCATGAACAGAGAGACAAACGTAGTTACTTTTTGAGAGGAAAAGAGTCATTAAACCATGTAAGCGTTGTGTGTGTGTGTGTGTGTTCATCACATAAAAAAATAGTAGTTCAAAGTAGCATTGTTGAAAATTAGATTTAAATTCCTGTTCGCTGTGGTGATTTTCCATGATAGGTGTTGAAGAGAAAAACTGGTTTGATTTTGTCTGTAGCACATGTAAAGTCCAGATGAGGGATTTTAATGTTTTCCTTTTGACAGTTTCTTAGACATGTGTCAGGTGTTGGAGAAATCTGAAGAGAAACTGATTTGGTTTTCGCGGTGAATCCTTATATATTGGTGTTCTGGAATATTCTAGCCTGTTGTATCATTGCACGTGGAGTGCAACGTAGTTCCTTCGTATGTGTGCGGATGGGCAAATTATGACGTAATCCTCCACTCCGTGGATATTGAAACGGTGATTGCTATGAAAATGTCTCTGCTGAAAATTTGTTCCAGCAGTATGTAGTGGTCACTACATGTGTTATAGAAATATGTTAACAGTTGGAATATTGAAATAAAGTTTAATAAATGTTAAATTTTTCACAGAATCTAAAAACATGATTGAAATTTTCTGTCGGTTGCATTTAAAATAACTAAAATATATTACAACATAGAGAAATAATGTATTGAAAAAGAGGTTTGAATATTTAAATAATTTTTACTGGTATTTAAAAAAATTTTTTAAATTAAATAAAAACGACTTTATTTCAATTCATTTGTTGTTTTACACCGTCAAAAAATAGTTACATTTTTAAAGAACCCTACTATGCTAAGTTTTTTTTTTTTACTTGACCTCATATTGCAAATGCTATTTTAAATTTTTTTTCAGGGCAAAAAATAAACTTTTTGACCAGCAATATATCTCTACACAGGCAACACCTTTTTTTGTTGATATTACTGTTTACTAAATTATTACTTTGTTTAGTCTGTCAGGCTGGATATAATCATTTGTTTAGTAATATTACTTGTCCAAACAATAGACAACTGAAAGCATGCTAGGATGGTTTCAGTTGTTTTACAGTCTATGGTCTCGACCCAAAATCACAATAGGCACAAAAGTCCAGATTTGTAAGGTCTTGTTTGATTAATCTTTCTTTACGGCTGTGATACCTTATTGAGAGCTGCGGATTTCAAAAGGCTGATAGTATTTGCCCTTTACTGCCTCTGTCGAATCCTGGTAGTCCACCATTTCCTCTTCAATATCCAAATTGAGATACAATGCAGGATTATCCCCTTCAACCAAACTCTTTTAAAGAGGAGACTTTGCTTGTTCAACCATGCTGCATGCCACAACCTAGAAGAGTACATCTACAAAGCAATAGCTTTAGAACCATTCCAAGGTTGGCAAAGACTCCAGGGAGGTCAGCTGAAGAAGTAGTTACATACCATCAAAGCTGATGTTGAACCTAGCTCCATTCCATAGGTCCACGGTGTTCACCACTGATCCTGGGAGTGGCTGTTCATCACTATCTTGGCTGTTGGCTGCTGCGAACCATTATGCATGGTCTGCATTCAGAACACTGTTTGTTTTATGGGAGGAGCTGGCTCAACCCATCCTTGGTGAATGTCGCCTCAAGTCAGTAATCAAACAATAGCATTAAGCAAAAAAAAAAGTAACTTTATGCATAACTTACTGTATACTGTTGAAAATAAATTTCCAATATTAATTAGTGATACACACGGACGAAAAAAACGCTTTGGATAATCACAAATTTCAAGGTAGTTCTACTAAAATAGCCATATTTTTCAAACCAAAGCACTTCAAGTCTTCAAATTACTACTGTTTTGTTCGGAAATGAATATACTTTCAAATAAATTAATAATTATGAATGTACATTATATATTTTAAGAGTTTTAAGCAAATAAAGTGATAAAAATGTGAACATCATAAAATGGCGTTTTCGGTAAGGTTTTGTAATGACCCTCCCTGTTTTCTAAAGGCCCGTACCATGATTGTATGAAGAATTTTGTCATGAAATTTGGGAACCAATCAGAAGAGGTGTTAATCTTTATACTGTCAAGTGTCCGAAATATTTTTGACCATTTCTTTTTTTGTCGTGTTAAAAATAAGACTTTAATATGACGAGTATCGAACATTTTGAAAAAAATTTCATCAGACATCCACTAGTAATTAAATCATTCTTTTTACTATCTTTATCAATTAAAAGTATTATTCTATGTTGAGTAGGACCGCAGTAATTGATAATAATTTAAAAGGACCTACCCGAAAAAAAAAATGTTTCTATTTCTCGAGTTGGTCAAATTAAGTTAGTATTAGTAGCAGCAGCTGTAGTAGTAATCATAGTATAAACAACACGCGTTTTTTAATTTTTATTCACGAACGAATTAAGAAAAACATGAAAATATGGATATAAATGTTCTGATATGTTTAATTAGACCTATTTTGTTATCAGAATAACATTAGTTTAGAACTATTCGGTTTTCAGAATGTATAATAACAATCCCAACCAATTCAGCATTATTAATCCATTATAATTTCTCACATTTCTGGTCAAATTTAAAAACATGGTTAAAAAAACAAAAACTTTTGTAGATATATAGTTTGCACGCACTTTTATTCATTGCATTAGTTTTGAACAGCGAATTAAAACAATGTTTTACTGTGAACCGCCACAAATTGTTTTTCAAAATCAAAAGATGTATGAAAATCTCGTTTGTATTACTATACATAGATTTGAAAAAGTTGTCAAAAAACAAATATATAACAAATAAATGTTATCAAAGGCAAGATAAGTTACTTTTCTACCTAACTGGATATGTTTTTAGTGTTTATATTTAATGTAACATTTAATGTAACAGTGTTTACCGATGTATTCGAAAATTTTAAAATGGCGGCCGACTCTCTCTTTGAGGCGGTAAGTTTGGTAAAATGAGTTATAAATAAAAAACCAGACAAATACTGTTAGAAACTCGCTCAATATATGTTACTGTGCCATAGGCGGATATATATTCGGCGTGTTTTAACAGTATTTTGTCTAGTTTTTTTATTTTTAACTCATTTTCCCAAACTTATTGTGTGAAAGAGATAGTCGGCCGCCATTTTTAACTTTCCAATACATCGGTAAGCACTGTATGTTTTTCGAGCTGAATAAACATGTTACATTAAATAAAAACACTAAAAACATATCCAGTTAGGTAGAAAAGTAACTTATCTTGCCTTTGATAACATTTATTTGTTGTGTATTTGCTTTTTGATAACTTTTTCGAATCTGTGTGTACAGTAATACAACCCCCGTTATCTTTTTTTCTACTTATTAAGCGAAAGGTATTTTTACCACCTGCTCCGGCGTAGTATAAACGGCCTATGAAATTAACACCTCCAACCTCGAAAATACAAATCAACAAATTTATGGAATTTTCTTTGAAACTTCGTAACGCAGTTTCTTATTAAATTAAAACTAAATATAACATTTGCTGACTTATTTACCTGCCGAATACACATATATATAACTTTCTAAAACACTCTTTAACCCTAACAATAACACTAAGTTCGAGTGGCAAGCCCCCCCCCCCAAGAAAATACCTCTGTAAGCCACATACAAGCGTCTAAAACAAACAAACAAAAAATAGATCCTTCCTTAAAGAAAAATGCTCATAAAAAATAAATTGGTTAACTGTCCCAAAATGCTAGAATGGCCTGGAAATGGTGAATTTTTGTGCAACTAACCGCCCCCCCCCCGCCCCTCTAATATTGTTTTTGTTGTTTTTGTTTCTGTCAAGTTTTCAGTATGTTCACACATAATTTTCCTTAGCCCTACGATTAATTCAAAGTCCGAATGGCAACCCTCCCCATATTCTCATTCATAGAAACCCTCTTAAAACCACACATAATCACCTTAAAAAAATAAAACAAAAAGCATACAGGATTTATCTCCCATAAAAAAAAAACCCAGTTAACTGCCCTAAAACGCTAGAATGAACTGTAATGGGGAATTATTTTACATTAAATTCTAAAATAATTTGTTTATCTTTCATTAAAGTTTTTCATGGCATTTCATACATAATTGCCTAAAAAGGTAGAATCACATTTTGGAGGGATGGTCAGAAGGGTTGGGTGGGGTAAAACAGAAGGTGTTAATCTACAATAATACCAACGAAATATTGCAATATATTCATTTTTAAATGGTCCTATGTTTAGATTTAAGTTTGTTGTACATAAAGCACATTACAATTCAACTATGAGTTCTCCAACTTATTTTCTGTTTATGGATACATGGCATTTTTAAGGAATTGCAGCATATTTATGCACATTTACTGCAGATTATTTGGAAACCATGAACTTTGGGAGATTTTCAGTCGCATATTCTGATTCCTTGTACGAAAATACACTTATATGGTAAATTTTATTGCTTAGTCTTGTGTTTTAACAAAGATATAACATTTTTACTGAAAAAGTAGTGTAAAAAATGTGACGAAACACATGAGGCACAAAAATAGTCATAACTTCCTTAATTTTAATCAGATTTTAAAAATTTAAAAAGATTCTTTCTTAGCTCATCAAGCTCTTTCTATGTATACCAATATTGAAATATTTTAAGCTATTTCAATTTTTTCATGTGTATTGCTAATAAACATATATAAACCTTCCTTATATTTTGCTGTCTGATATCATAAAGAGATATGGTTACAATGTTAGTAAAAATATAAATCAAGATTTGCTGCAAAGTTTGTACAATTTCAACTTACAAATTGTTTAATCTGTATGGATATTAAAGATGAGTTTTTGGTGAATTTATAAGAGTTTGTTCCCTGTGTTCAAGGTGGTTCACACAATATATAATAAAAATGTGTGTGTGTGTGTGTGTGTGTATGTATATATATATATATATATATATATATATATATATATATATTGAAAGCCATCCATTATATAAAAGCCAAGTACGTCCAAGGATGGAATACTGCTGCCATATCTGGGCAGGAGCTGCTAAAAACAGCCTATCCTGCCTTGACAGAGTACAAAATAGACTTCGTGGCTTAGTGGGGGATGCCCTTTTCTCTACCCTGCAACCTCTCTCCCACAGAAGAGACGTTGCGAGCCTATCCTTGTTTTATCGTTATTTCCATGGCAGGTGCTCGTCTGAACTCCAATCTCTGGTCCCCGCTTGCCAATCCTTCACGAAAAACACCCGTCTAGCTGAATTCACTGTGAAAAATTTCCCCCACTTTTTATCTGTGCCTAAATCAAAACGTATATTCCATGAACAAAGCTTCTTTCTTAGAACTGCACGCCTGTAGAACTGTTCCGTCTGCCTGCTTCCCGCCTGACTACAACTTGGGCCTGCTTCCCGCCTGACTACAACTTGGATGTCTTCAAGTCCAACGTTAACAAATTCCTAATGAACCGCACTCTTAAGTAAACACTTCATTAAATCTCCACACTAACGTACTGTACTTGCAATAACCCTTATCCTTGAGTGGCTTCCGGGCCTTGATAAGTGGTGAATACCGTGTAAAAAAAAAAAAAAAAAAAAAAAAAAAAAAAAAGTCTCGAAAGAAAATGGATACCCCCTGTAAGGGTGGCTGCGCATGAAATTGTGAGGCAAGGGTTGCAAAATTTCCAACCACACCTCTCCTGAATTGGCATTGCTTAAGCCCAGTGGCAAGAAGTTCAGAATGACTGGAAACAATGCCAAGATAAGTGGAGAGTTACCCATTTTTAGTACTAACCAAGCTTAATGTTGCTTAACTTCGGTGATCTAACGGGAACTGATGTGTCAACATGATTATGCTTTGTGTGTGTGTATATATATATATATATATATATATATATATATATATATAAACTAGCATTACCCGAGATTCCTTACTTTCCAGTTAGTTTATCTGTGAAAAGTATGTATGAAAAGGTATAACAAATTTAAATGTGTTTTTATACAAATCAAGATTTAACGAAGCAAAGAGCTAAACATATTAATCAATAATTTAATTACGATGCTGTCATAATAGAAATGGACCTGAAATTTATATTTATTAAAAAGTAAACAGAATATCATCATTTCCAGACAAAACAAAACACAGTTTTGGATAACATTGATTAGTTTTGTGGTATTTGTCTGGAAATAATGTTTCTAAATTTAAAAATCTGACAAAATAACTGGATATGTTCAAAGAAAAAATGCTACCGTTAAAGTTGAAGGTGTCTTCATGAAGTAAGATTGACAGGACCAGTCATGAAGACAAACTTATCCAAATTTAATGAATATATCTAAAGTTATTGAAACTATCATGTTATTTTTGCAGTCAGGAATCTTGTAAACATATCCACACACACACACACATATATATATATTACATTAAAAGATTAGGGATAAATATTATGCAGAATTTTACTGTATCATCAGATCAATAAGGATGGATCTGAAAAAAAAAGAAGCAAAATGAAATAATACATAAAATAGTTTACATAAATCAATTCATGTTTTGGAAAACGATTTGAAACAGAAATAAATGTTGATTTATTTATTTTTTTTTTCCTGATTTTCGGGAACAATATATTGTCATCAAAAAAAATGTAAAATGAGTCACATTGTCTCTCTTACACACACACACACACACACACACACACACACACACACACACACACACACACACACACACACACACACACACACACACACTGTGTATTTAAGAAACATTTTTTCATCTGAGCAAATATTGTTAAAAAAATAACAGAATTTTCCATTATTATACTTTTTATAATTTTTGTAATCATTTTCTGTTAAAATCACGAAAAATAATGTATGTTCTATTATAACAGTGTCAGAATTAGTGTCACAGAATTAAAAATGTATCATGTTATTATGAAAATATTGTTACTGGTTTCATACGTAATTGTATTTATTAATTGTATGTTATATATATATTGGTTTGTTTACACAAGTCTCCTAGTGAGCAGCTTCTAACATAGATTGGAAATAAATAAGCCTTTAGCCTTCTACTAACAGATTTTTATTTTTAATTGCTATGAAATAAAAATTCTCATCTCTGTTAAAAGTTAACTATTTGCTCTTCTTTTCCAGTAACTGATGAATTACTCTCTGCGTAAGTAAGTTTTATTTTCAGTAAATTATGACTGTGCCATTTATGTTTTAGTTCACATTCCTTTATTAGTCGAAGTTGATCTCAAATATTAACTTTATAATGTTCAATTCCTGAATTGTTGAACATATAAATGTCTGTTTGTGAGAAAGTAAAGGGGGTAGGGGCTGAGATATACCAGAGCATCAGATTAGTTGAGTAAGGTTGCATGAGCTGAATGAAAGAGAGAGAACTGTGTTGAAATAGTTTGTTGGCCCTCGATTTATTGGAGAGGGACGTATGTTTTCAGTGGCGTTCGTGCGTCCGTTATTTCGGACGATTGCCAGATAACCATCCATTAGTTTTTCCTGAAATTTTGCCACAAATTGTATTTCATTAAATAGATGTGCACAGTAAAAAAAAATCTTTTTGCGAAAATTCCTGTTGTGTTCCCAGGGGTTCAAAAGAGATCCAAAATGCCCTAAAATGACACATTTTGCCCTATAACTTTTGATCCATCCATTAGATTTTTCTGAAACTTGGCCAAAATGTGGAGCCTATTATTCTAAATATAAATCGAGTATGAGTGACCTTGGCAAAATTCTGGTTCACATCTTTCTGGGACTTTTAGAACTAAAAAAACATGCCTTTTTGGAACTCTTTTTTCATATTAATCAAACTTGATATGTATGTCTATATAACTGTTTTCCATGGTGCTGAATTCAAATATATGTGCCTTAAGGAGTGAAACTGCACTGTTTGTCCATTTTCACTGGGATTCGTCATTCCCAAGAACTTAAAAGGGGCCACAAATGCCCCTAAATTGCAAAAAGTGACACTTTTTACCTCATAACTTTTGCCCCATCCATTTTTCTGAAAGGTGGCAAAAATGCGAAGGCAACGTTGGCCCTTCACATTCATCATTTCTTCATTATTTTTTGTGGCATCATCTCACATGCAGCACCAGAGAGGGACCACGCACACACGGCTTGTTAGACACAGAGGTAACAGGTAGTATGACAACAATCTCTTCATAGCTATATAAAAAAGAAGTATGGATAGTGCATAATTGTAGGAATTTATGCTGCAATTAACCTGCTTGTTGGTCACTATGATGATCATAGGTTTAATGTCTGTTTGACATTTTGGTATATTATTTATGGGAGATTCTAATTACCTATAATTTCTTTAGCATTAAACAAAAACAATTGATGAGATATTTTCACCAGATTTAAAAAAAAAATTATTTTAATCAGTGTTTATTAGATTTTATTAACAATAAGTTAATAAAATGTGTAGTCATTACGGTGAGCAATTTGTCTATTTATAATCTGTAACCTTTGAACGTTTTGTTTTTAAAATGCTTTTTGGTACTTGTAAAAAATTCAACCTAATTAAAAAACAAATACAAAAGACGTCTCATAAATTGATCAAGTAGGTTTTTTTTATTTTTTTTTATTTTTAACTAAGAAAATCATAGTTTATGGGGAAACAAGAATAGTGTGTATTGGTTTGTCATTTTAAAAATTCATCACTAGTTACATCCCCTCTTAACAACCTCTAGAGATTAAAATTAGCCTTGTGATGGTTATGATGTACTATTAATTGCTAAAAATTGTTAAAAGTTGATTTTTTTTTTCTTTTTTTTTTTTTTAATATAAAAAACCACTTCATAAATTTATGATTTTTGGAATATGACATTTTTGTTTCATGATGAGTACATGCATCATGAAGATTTTTCTGTATTTTTTTATTAAGTTGAATTCTGGCAATTGTTCTTTTTACATTCTATATTTCCTCAAGATTTAATATTTGAGCATACAATATGAAATTTGATTGAATTGAACCAAGATTTAAAGGCTGAACAAACTACAGTTCTTCCTATCAGAAATCTTCTTTCTACAATATTTTTTTTATCATAACTAAATTTCACTTGTTAATACTCTTAGTAGTTATATGCAATATTTGTTTCTCATTGGCTTATACTTGTCTGTCTATGTTTCCAGACTCCGGTTTGTATATGAAACTCCATTGCTTCCCGCTTTAGAACTGGTTGACAATCGAGCAGTGACCCGTTTGGAATGTCCTAATAAAAGGCAATTATATCATGTAGGTAGACAGTATTTACAATTAAATTTATTTACTGCGGACTATTATCCTCATCTTTTCTTAGTTGTTTCACAACGTTTCGGCCAACTATTCCTCTGGCCTTCATCAGTTGGTAACCATAACGGGATAGGAACTCTGAATCTCTTGACTGCATCCACTGCAATTACTGTCTTCTGTAGTTGTTGTCGTCTCACCACATTTTGGCCAAGTAAGCCTCTGGAGTTGAGAAGCCAGATGTCCATTTATATTATATTTAAACTTTTGCAGGTGAATACATTCAAGGAAGCAGGAAACAGGGAGGGAATTCCAAAGTCAGAGGGAAGAAGCTATCAGAGTAGAAGGCTTTCTGGCATCTAGGGACCTCAACAGTGAAGAGGTGGGATTTTGTTGCCTCAAGTTAGTTTGGAGTATGTACATTGAGGGGCATAAGTGCTATGAGTTCATCAGAGCACATTCCATTAAAATATTTGTAAAATAAGCGCAAGTTTAAATGTAATATAAATGCATATTTTGCTTCTCAACTCCCCAACGGTTCGCCATTGGACACGATCACAAATAGTAGCATCTTATGTCCAAGAAGCAATATGTCTTGTTTGAAGTAAAAAAGACTTAAAAAGAAAAAACAGCCCAGAGTGAATGCCGCATTGGAATAGAACTGAAAGTTCAACAAGAATGAGATTTGTGAAGTCACAATAATACCTCATCAAGGAATCTTAATTGAAAAGGAAACAACTTCAACTAGGAACAATGTCTTACTTTATTGTAAACCATTCATTGAACGTGATTTGACATTTTCCCAAAATTAAAATGGAGCTGTTTGAAAAAAAAAATATTTAATATAATAATTACTGGATTCCAGTAAAGCAACTGGCCCTGACAGCATTCCAATTATAGTGTTGAAAAAGCTTCAACCAGAACTAGCCCCCATACTTACAAAGCTGTTTAAGTGTTGTCATAAGGAGCATTGGTTCCCAACGTCCTGGAAAACCTTATCAGTATGTCCTGTATTTAAGAATTCAGGTGATCGGTCATCTCCCTCTCAGTACAGACCAATAAGTCTCCTGTGCATTATGAGTAAGTTGCTTGAATCCGTGTTAAATAAAGAAGTAGTCAACCACCTCAGCAAAAATGACCTTCTTAGTGACATGCAATATGTTTTTTTTTTTTGTTTTTTTTTTACACAGTGATCACCACTTATCAAAGCTCGGAAGCCACTCAGGGATAAGGGTTATTGCAAGTACATTACGTTAGTGTGGAGATTTGATGAAATGTTTACTTAAGGGGGCGGTTCATCAGGAACTTGTTAACGTTGGACTTGAAGACATCCAAGTTGTAGTCCGGTGGGAAGCAGGCAGACGGAACAGAGTTCCACATGCATGAAGTTCTAAAAAAGAAGCTTTGTTCATAGAATCCGCGTTTTGATTTACGCACAGATAAAGAGTGGGGGAAATTTTTCACAGTGGATTCAGCTAGACGGGTGTTTTTCATGAAAGATTGGCGAGGGGGGATGAAAGATTGGAGTTCAGACGAGCACTTGCCATGGAAATAACGATAAAACAAGGATAGGCTCGCAACGTCTCTTCTGTGGGAGAGAGGTTGCAGGGTAGAGAAAAGGGCATCCCCCACTAAGCCACGAAGTCTATTTTGTACTCTGTCAAGGCAGGATAGGCTGTTTTTAGCAGCTCCTGCCCAGGTATGGCAACAGTATTCCATCCTTGGACGTACTTGGCTTTTATATAGATAGAGAATTGCATCAGTAGTGAGATGTCTTCTGGAGCGGTAGAAGGATCCCACCATCTTTCCAGCGACCTTGGCAACAGACTTGATGTACGTGTCCCATTTCAGATATGAAGTAAAGGTCAAACCCAGAAGCTTGTCAAAACACAGGGCCTCACCCAGACGAGAGCCATCCATCACAATTGATGCCAGATGGGGATCAGAGCGTTGATGATGTAAGGATAGGAGTTTGGTTTTGGATGCATTAAAGGTAACCAGCTACATCTTCCCCCACTGAACCACGTGCTCGAGATCAGAGGAGAGAGAATCAGAAAGAACTTTGTCATTTACAGCCTTTGATGTGTTGCCGTAGATGGTCGTGTCATCAGCATAGATGTCAACGAATGATTTAAGTATGTGTTTAGGGAGGTCATTGATGTAGATCAGGAAGAGAGTTGGGCCCAGGATTGACCCCTGAGGGACTCCAGTATTTATATTGCAAGCCTCCGATTTTTGTCCATCTACCACTACTCTTATGAGCCTATCGGAGAGAAATGATTTAATGATTGAGAAAACATTTCCAGTTATACCGTAGCTGGAAATCTTGTGAAGTAGACCCTTATGCCATACCTTATCGAAGGCCTTTGATATGTCGAGCAATTGCCCTAGAAAGGAAGCCTTTGTCAAGAGATTCACTAATCCTGTAGGATATAACCGTCAGCACATCTGCGGTAGATCTTGCAGAGCGGAAACCATATTGTGTGTCACTAAGAAGGTTATTCCTGCTGAGGTGGTTGACTATTTCTCTATTTAATATGGATTCCAGCAACTTACTCATAACACACAGGAGACTTATTGGTCTGTACTGAGAGGGAGATGACTTATCACCTGAATTCTTAAATACAGGGCAAACTGATGAGGTCTTCCAGGGGGTCGGAAAGCACTTCTCGTTAAGGCAGCGCTTAAATAGTTTCGTAAGTATGGGAGCAAGTTCTGGTTGAAGCTTTTTTAACACTATAATTGGGATGCCATCAGGGCCAGTTGCTTTACTAGAATCTAGGTTCTTGATTAGCTTGGCGACCTCATGCACGGATATTTGTATGTTACCTAGCTTGTTCTGTGTTATAGGAGGAAATATGGGGAGTTGATGGCCTTCGTCGCATAGGGTAGAATTAGCTGCAAAGTTCTTGGCAAATAGTTTGGCCTTGTCTGACGCTGACGAGATGACCTCTGGTCCATTGATAATGGTTGGGATAGAATGCACACTTCTGTTCAGGATCCTATTTGTTATTTGCCAAAACTGGTGGGAACCAAGCAGCTGATCAGCTACCTTGGATTTAACAGACTGGGCATATAGCTCTCTTGCATTTTGTATTACTCTTTTATAGTGGTTGCTGGCAGTCCTGAAAGCAGCTTTAGTCTCAGTGCATCTATTACGTTGGTAGCTATGGAAAAAGTGATTTCTGTGTGCGATAGCAGCAGCACATTCTGGGGAGAACCATGGCTGGCTGTTAGGTTTTTGTTGGAATTTTTTAGATGGTATGAATTGGTCTATGCCTACAATTAACCATTCGGTCAGATCTGATACTATAGAGGACACTTCCTTTTTAAACATGGAGTGCAGAGATAAATCAGATATGAATGTACGGAAGCTATCCCAGTCAGCCATAGAGTATCGGTATACAGTATGGTGGAGGGGTACGTCTGGGGACTTCTTACATTTCGTTTTTATCTTAACTGATACGACGGAGTGGTCGGAGGATCCTAGAGGAGAATGAACGGAACATGAACATAGCTTAGGGGAAGTTGAGAGAAAAAGGTCTAGGAGGCTTGCATATTGACCAGGTGTATCGGGCACACGGATGGGTTCACGAACAATCTGAGTGAGGTCATAAGCAATGGCAAAATCATGACAAAACCTCCCCTCATCGTCTGTCTTATTTGAATGGGTCAGCCATTCCACGTTATGAACATTGAAGTCACCACAGATGTGGATGTTAGCCGAGGGATGTGTAGACAGTATGTGGTCTATTTTCTCAGATATGCTCTCAAAGATAGTAACTCCGCTGTTGTGGGGCCGATAGAGGGAAAATATAAATGCAGTGGTGTTAGCAAGTGCAACCCTGAAGCACATATAGGGTAAATTAGGATCTTCTCTAGAGATATCCCTGCCACACGGGAAGCCATCCTTAATGTAGGCACATATTCCATGCCCATGGCGATCTTTGAGGTCAGATTTAGATGTTAAATTTGAGTATCCGTTAATTATGAACTCATCGAGGGAAGTGGTCGGCCCTATTCCAGTTTCACTTAGAAATAATATGTTCGGTTTTGTCTCCTGTAATTGGGTTTCAACCTCTGGAAGGTTGGAACGTAGACCCCTGATGTTGAAGGAGACCTGGTAGTAGAGGTCTACGTTGAAAGATGGGGTTCTAGGTTTAATCGAGTTTTTATTCTTGAGATATTTCATGTTGAGGTTTTGGGATTTGTGGAATAGGTCGGCATACTTGGTTAGAGCAGTACAGAGAGGGAAAGTAAGAGAGAAAAAGACAGGATTTTGTTTTGTAGCACACGAAAAGGTAAAGCCGTAACAATTACCCACTAGTATGGCATTGAGAGGCCCCACCAGAGACTACTGCATGGTCCAGATCCACTCACCAAATGGCAATACAGCAGTCCCAGTACTTTGCGCCTGCTGATAGGACAGCCTCCTTAGTGGTTAATCCAAGGTTAGGGTCCCTGACTATCAGGCGGATAACGTCAGCCCAGACAAAACGTTTACCTCCAGCACCCTTACTAGTGACATGGCCACAAGGACAGACAGAGACAGAAAAAATTCCGACATCTCAGACTACTGGTCACCAAGTACTACCGACCTTTAAGCAGCTTTTTCTTCACCCTTTGTCAGAAGAATCACTCATTGAATGAGGACTGAGGGACAAAAAAAAGGAGAAGAGAGAGTTACTGGAGCTGCCGATAACACATCCACTGTATTATCTACTCTCCAGATCTGCTAGATCTACAGCAGATGTGCTAACGGTTATATCTCATAGGATTAGGGAATCTCTTGACAAAGGCTTCCTTTCTAGGGCAATTGCTCCTAGCATATCAAAGGCCTTTGATAGGGTATGGCATAAACGCCTACTTCACAAGATTTCAAGCTGCAGTATAGCTGGAAATATCTTCTCAATTATTAAATCATTTCTCTCTGATAGATTCATAAAAGTAGTGGTTGATGGGCAGAAATTGGAAGCTCTCAGTATTAATGCTGGAGTTTCTCAGGGGTCCATCCTTGGACCAACTCTTCTTGATCTACATCAATGATCTCCCAAAACACATGCTTAGATCATTCGTAGACATTTATGCTGATGACTCTACCATCTATGGCAACACATCAAAGGCAATAAATGATCATGTTCTGACTCTCTCTCCTCTGATCTTGAGCACATAGTAAAGAAGTGGCTGGTTACTCTTAATGTATGTAAAACCAAGCTTCTATCTTTACATCATCTACGCTCTGATCCCCATTTGGCATCAACTGAAATTAATGGCTCTCGTCTTGGGGAGGTTCCATGTTTTGACAAGCTTCTGGGCTTGACCTTTACTCCTGATCTAAAATGAAACAAGTACATCAAATCTGTTGTCAAGGTCTCTGGAAAAATGGGGGGATCCTTCTACCACTTCAGTAGATATCTCACTCCTGATGCAATTCTCTATTTGTATAAGAGCCAAGTACATCCAATGATGGTGTACTGTTGCCATATCTGGGCAGGAGCTGCTAGAAAAAGCTTATTCTGCCTTGACAAAGTTCAAAATAGACTTTGTAGCTTAGTGGGGAATGCAACCTCTTTCCCACAGAAGAGATGTTGCGAGCCTGTCTCTGCTTTATCATTATTTCCATGGCAAGTGCTTGTCTGAGCTCCAATCTATGGTCCCCCCTCGCCAATCTTTCACAAAAAACACCCATCTAGCTGAAACCACTGTCAATAATTTTCCACACTCTTTATCTATGCCTAAACCGAAACGTAGATTCCATGAACAAAGCTTCTTTCTCAGAACTACACGCCTGTGGAACTCTCTTCTGTTAGTCTGTTTTCCAGCTGACTACAATTTGGTTGCCTTCAAGTCCAACATAAACAAATTCTTGATGAACCATTCCATTAAATAATCCAATTTACCTACTACTTTCTACTACTAACGATTACTAAGAAATTATCCCATTGACTACTGCACACTCAATAACCCTTATCCTCGAGTGGCCTCCGAGCCTTGATAAGTGGTGACCCCTTTGTAAAAAAAAAAAAAAAAAAAAAAAAAAAAAAGGGATCAACATTGCGATGCTTGATCAGAGATTGGAGCTCGAATGATACAGTAGGACTTTTTAGATTTTTTTGGACCCTGTTTAAGAGTGAGAGACTATTGGTGGATGCACCAGCTCAGATGTGACAACAATACTCCATGCATGTATGACTTGATGGGGACCAGGCGATGCTTTCTAGTTGATTAAAGAACAGATTGTAGTCTGGGTGGCCCATTGACACAAATTCAGGAGAATTTGCACGGCTGGACTCTAATGATGATGATGATTTGATGTTGTTTTAAACAGAATACATCTGTTTCTTGATGGATAATCAAAATGATCTCCCCTCTCTCTTCCTGGGAATGGATACTACGTGTGTCTACGTCAGAATGAAGTCATAAAAATAATTCCGAAAATTAACAGATGGACTTATGTGCTAATGGACCACCTGGGCTGGCATGCGTGGCAAAGACCTTGTGTTAATTAGACGTGATGGCTTGTATTCCTGGTGAGGGGACGTTATCTCCTTACTGACGTGTTGAGAGAGGGGTGGGTGGAGAGAAGATAAGAGAGGAAAATCTTTTCCTTCCTTTTTTCTTTTGCTTCAATAAATGTAAAGGTTGCTTTTTATTTTATTTTCTTTCTCTTCTGCGACCAAGCGGTCAGGGTTCGGCAGACCCTTACTACCCCCCCCCTCCGAACATAGGTGCGGCCGCTAATTAGTTGACCGCCTATTTGTGGCATATTTGGAGAGGTGGGGTTCGATATTGATAAAAGGAGGTGAGACTTTTGTTGCCACGCGCTTGGACGACACGTCTCCGATACGAGTGTATCTGATCCTTCCCCGCATACTTACGGTAGATAAAACTAAGTGCTTGGAAAAAAGGAAAGAAAACTGTCAGCTCCCCAGTGCTTGCATGATTAAGCCAGCGTGTAACTATCATTTGTAAGGTCGAAGACAATAATCAATTCTATGTTAAGAAAAGCCAATTAAGCTTTGACTTTTTTCTTTATTTTAAAACACACTTGTTGAATGCAATATACTTCTCAGATAGCCCAAGTGACTATTTGGAAGCTGATTCAAAAGCGGAACCGGAGAGCAGGCAACGAAGACGAATTTGACCACTAGAGGAAAACACGGGTGACGCCACAGGTATCGGCTACAGCTGCATCTCAACCCCCAAGCCTGTGCATCTGAGCTGCCCTGTAGGGATTACACATGGCCGAATTGAGTTTCATCTCTGTGTTGCAGATATTAACTGTGTTAGAAAACAACTACTGTCATGAACGTGCATCAGAAGCAGATGAATTCCTGGCAAAAAGTGATTGTGGCGACCATGTAGAAAAATAAATTCTTGAACACATAAGGTCACTAGTCTTAATGGTATCACTCCCAACTTCGTAGCTCTTCAACCTTTTGACTTAAAATATAAGAGACTTTACTTTTGGAATGGTCCGTGTATGACAAAGCGCGCTCCGAACACCCATGCACAGCCAGTATTCAGAGCTGGCAAAAGTTCATTGAGAATGGTAGTGACTATGTAGAAAAATAAATTCTAGAGCATAAACGTCACACATTTTAATGGTACCACTCGCGTTTTCATAGCTCTTTAACGTTTTGAATAAAAAAAAATAGGAGTCTTTACTTTAGGAACGACTCTCATAATATATTAAAGTTTAAAACTTGAAACATTTTTATTCCCCCTATATCTTTATATCCTCTTATAGATTAAAACTAAAATTGCTTTGCATTTTTGTTTTTGGCAGGTGATTGGTAGTTCTGGAGTGATTTATACTTGTTTTCAGAACAACAGCTATTGCTCATGTCCAGCTTATAGATATTCAGGTAAATATATTTCACACACACACATAATTTGAAATAATGTTTTTTGATATCTACAGCCACTAGTGTTTCATACTTACACAATCATTAGTGTAGAAAGTGATGAACCTAGTCAGAAAGTTACCCTTTACTCTATAAGATAGCATTCTACTTCAAGCGTATGAGCAATTAACACAAGGATTGAAGGAAATTAAAGATCTATAGATGCCAAATCAACAGGAATACATAGTAAACAGGCAGAGAGTATTCAACAACTAGAAGTTGGAATGTTACATTTGCATTTAAGTTGACCGTTTTTCTCAATTCCCTGAAGAGGGCTCAACTTTAATTTCTTAAAGAGCTTTATGACTAAAACATTTTAAAATAAATATTAACAATTATTTTTATACCTACAGACGCTAGTGTTTCAGGCTTAGACAATTCTAATTTACCAAAAAAATAGATTCCTTAGTATCAGTATAATGCGGACTGATACCTGCACGTACCAACCACACCGGGTGTCCTTAACCTCGTCGGATTCCACCCGATATGACAGGTGTTCTTTCGATCGTACATTGTCCCGTCACAAGTTGGCCTGTTGATTGTCTTCACCCACTGTGTTTTCATGGTAGGGTGCTCTGCCTCTCTATCGAATCGTCTCCTACCCTGTGTAGGTAGTCTCCGGGTACATCAATCACTCCGCTGGTCCTTGCGGCTTTTTGCAAGCTGAAGAGTCCTCACCACAAACAGAACTCCAGTTTATAATAGCAAACTATTAGTTTCATTACTTCATAACAGCTACTGTCTAAATTGAGGTGACTGACTATAACAGTGAAACGATGTAAGACCAGACCAGTAAAGTCACAGATTTCTCATTAACACAGGCTGGTTAACATCATAACATCAGGCCCTGAGGGCTCCCAAATCGGGAATGCCTGACCGGCCCAGCCATTCAGTTTGCTGGCTGGGACTCTCCCCTTTTTAGAATTCCTTTTTCTAAATCCAACCCCTTTTCCCCACCTCTCCTCCAGAGAGTGGTTATAAACACCCTTTCTTTCTTCCTCTTAGAGCTTACCCTTTGTCTTGTCCACTCAACACTTCTCTCTGTTCCCCTAATTTCTACTCCTCCTCCTTTGAACCTATCTCTCCCAAACCTCAACCCCCATTTACACTTTCTACATCAAATTAGGAGTGATTAGTCACCCCAGGTCGAACAACGCCCGGCGGCGACCCTCTCTCCTTGACCCCCATTCCAAGCTGTCAGCCTTAATCAGCCAAGAATCTCTGGATCTCTTCATACCTCTCAACAGAGCTTTTAAAAACAACCTTTCATGTTAAGATATATAACGACAATGAGATAAAAACAATTATTTGTTTTTTCTCTTTCGGACAAAATCCCATAGACATTTCGTTTTGTCCCAATCAAACATCAACTGCCCCCTCTTCCTCTATCCCTTCCGGTCAAACACCCCCCCTCTTCTGCCCTCTCTTCCTCTATTTGACAAGCAAGACCATCTGGTGTTGCCCGGGGTCTTGCCATATCAGAAATTAATAATAAAATTGAAACAACTTTTCTATGAAAGTAAACTAACAGATTTTGTCTAAATGTTGCCTGAGATAGGATATGACGAGCAGTAAGTATCATTTTAAGTGTAAATTATTAGATCAAGATTAACGGCGTTTCTACACTATCAGAATGAAATTTGGGAAATTGTAATACTGAATTTCACACGGAAACAATTGTATCTACGTATTCCTCATATTTTTAAGATGATTATATCCAAAAATTATGAAAATCTATAAGGTAGAAAATTATTTATTATAGAAAATAGAATTTGTAGAAAACGATTGTATTTGCTAATATAAGACACAGGAGAGTTCAAAAGGGAGGTAATTTTCTGTTTCGGTTTATTTTATAAAAACAAGATGGCCACAATTTCTCACCTGCTAACACAAAGTTTTTTTTTAATAATTCAGTAATATTCAGGTAATTTCGATTGCATAATTTGGAAGCTAACATTGTAATCTATGTATATATAAAAGCGAAAATGTGTGTATATATGTATGTATGTGTGTTTGCTTTTTCTGTATGTCTACAAAAGGCGTTTTTCTTTGCCGTGATTCTCGGTTGGCTCCGTCCTTCTTAAAACTTTTTATATGCTGTCTAAATAATATCTACGATTAAGGAACTCTGGTCGCAGCTATCTTTATTTTACCTGACTTTTACAAGCTATTTTTGAGATATTTTTTGATCGCCACGTAGCGGGTAAAACAGAAACTGGCTTCCAGCGCAAAACTAGGTCAAACAACACGCGACTTACCGTTCTCGCACCTGTTAATTTCACTTTATAAACGTCAACTTAACACACTTATCAATTCATCTATTCCCGTGGTAGTGATAGTTAGGTCGCAGGTTTTTTTTCCATTTCCTTTCCACCTCCGGGTCAAAGGTTAGGGGTCCAAGCCCACCTTTTTACTAAAACTTTTTTTTTCTTTTATACCCCCAAGCACCCGGCCAACGTTTTTTTTTTTTTTAAACAGGGTTGTTTTGATCTAAAGCACACACACCTCCAAACACCTGGGCAACGCTGGGTACCCCCTGTTAGTTTATTATAATTGACAAAAAATCAGTAGAAACCATTGTTTTTTTTATCTGGAAACTGCATTTATCGACTACAAAGTTCTATTCTAATAGTGTAGAAGCACCAGATTAACAGTTTACCTGACACGTTAATAAGGTAATCTGAATTTATTTCACAAAAAAGTCTCTCCTTATTCAATTTTCATATATCCTTCCAGGGAGAATTAAAAAAAAAATTTTATTTTTTACTTTTTATATTTTATTTTATTTATTTTTTTATTTTTATTTATTTTATTTTTTTAGCAAATAAATTCTCAACATTTTTCCTCTTTCAAATTTTCCCAGCATCGAATCTTTAACCATGGTGTATAAAAATGCTATCATTTGTTTCATTTAACATTTAAATTGCCTGCGGTCTTACTAAAAATGTACGTCTACTTTATGTCCGTCTAATTGCTGCTGCTCCTGATCATTATGAAGCAACTTCTTTAAAGCCACTTCCGGTTTTTGCCAGTGGAAATTATCGTGTGCTATTTAAAAAAATATATATATATATATTATCTTCGTTAAAGAAAATACAATAATGTTCGGACAAGTGATCTTTTCCTAAGAATTTGTAAAATACAATAACAGATCTGCATAAAATAAAATTAGAATTATATTTAGTTATTTACACTAGTTTTGAAGGATTCAAAAACTAAAAAAGAATCGAGTTTTCGACCATTCGCATGCTGTTTGTTTTGTTTTTGCGTTAAACATTTTTGTAAAAAAATGTTGTTGTTTTTTTTTTTTTTGCTTTTTTTATTATCAAAATTAGAGAAATATTAAAATAATAATAAAATACGAGTCAAAAGTACACTCTGGCCTACAAAAATGCCCGGACGGTCCCATCGACATTTCCAAGTACGGGCGCCTCGGGCGACTATCAGTTATCGAAGTATTCTAAAACGGTTTTTAGTCATATGTAAAACATATAGGAAAAGAAAAAAAAAGCGTAACAGAAGAGGTGACTACTGACTCGTTGACTCGGCGTGAGGAAATAAAACGCTATTGTTTCAGTTATTTTTTTGTTTGTTTGTTTTTTTTTTTTCACTGTTTTGTGTTCGTTTTTAGTATTATATTATAATACTCATAAAAATACATCTTTATGAAATATTTATTTATATTTGGCAAGGTTGACTTGAGATGTCCATAAGATAGCGACTGTGAACGATAACGAATGTAAAAAATGAAAATGGAACGGAACGCACATTTAAGCGAAACGAGATTATCGCGTCAATAATAATAAGCGTGTATTAATTTTTAACTAATCTGTACTTGTTATGAATATGTTAAAAAAAAAAAAAAAAGACACGGTAGTGTTTACTTTTTTTTTTTTTTTTTTTTCTTAGGGGTTTTGGGGTCGCTGTTGTTGTCGTTGTAAATTTACCGTTTGCATGGTATTAACCCCTGAACGCTTGGACTACGCACGAGCGCGCAGTAGCATACACAAATTTACATTGGTCGTCGCTCGTCAACAAGTACTTTTCCTAATATTAATGCGTGCATGTTGTTTACACTGGTCGCCATGTGTTGTTTTCGCGCACGCAAAAACAACACATGGCGACCAGTGAAAACAACACGCAATACACTGGATAATAAACGCATTAATATCAGGAAAAGTACTTGTCATCACTTTAAAGAAAAGTGTGGAGGTTGACCTAATGTAAATTCGTTTATGCACTCGCGCGTTGTACCAAGGTTTAGGTGTTAATACCATGCGAACAGTAATTTTGCGACGGGCTTGAATATTAGATTCGTTGTCAGCGACCCCAAAACCTCCTTAAAAAACAATTGTTTTTGGTTGGGGCTATATGGTATTAAACCACATATTTACCTTTTCTTTTGGTTGTTGTTTATTTTTTCCACTAGTCTAAGTTTTACGTAACAATTTAATAAAGAAAACATACCGAAAAAATGAAATGAAATAACTAAATGTTTTTTTTTTCTTTTACTTTGGAAAATTCAACTAAACTAGTTTCGCATAAATATTTAATCAACAAAAAAATACCGTAAAAATGAAATTTCATGTTCCTTCTCTGCATAATTACCCAAAGAAAACAATAAAGTAAAAAAAGTAAAAATTTCTTTTTTTTCGAAATAGAACTTAATCAACAATCGAGTTTTTTATTTTATTTATTTTTTTTGTAACAATTTTGTTTTTAAATACTGGAAATCTGCATGAAATAAAAATAGAATCAGTTTTTCTTTTCTTTTTTTTTTTTTTTTTTTTTTGTAATTCTTATGCCCAAAACAATAAGCAATCGCTTTCGAGTCGGCATTCACCTTTAGGCGACTAATAGATAATCCCTTTTATCATTTTTCTAAAACTTTAATCACAATATTATAATGTTAGATAATCGAAACTGTCCCTTAAATTTGAAAAAAACTATTTGTTTATTTTTACGCTAGTTTAATTTTTAATAGTAGATCCCCCACCTCAAAAAAACAAAAAAAAAAAAAACAGGCAGTGTTCATCAAGTTGCTTCATTCTACAAAATTCTCGGGCAGAAATATTGCGTTCAAATCTATACGTACATAGCAAGCAATCTATATGGACATAGCAAGCAATCTATACGTACATAGCTAGCAATCTATACGTACATAGATTGCTAGCTATGTACGTATAGATTGCTTGCTATGTACGTATAGATTTGAACGCAATATTCCTGCCCTAAAATTTTGTAGAATGAAGCAACTTGATGAACACTGCTTGTTTGTTGTTGTTTTTTTGGAGGTGGGGGATCTACTATTAAAAATTAAACTAGCGTAAAAATAAACAGATAGTTTTCTTCAATTTTAAAGGACAGTTTCGATTATCCAACATTATAATATTGTGATAAAAGTTTCAGAAAAACATTAAAAGGGATTATCTAGCTGTTAGTCGCCTAGGGCGTCCCTACAGGTGAATGCTGGCGCGGCAACAATTGCTTATTGTTTTAGGCATAAGAATTAAAAAAAAAAAAAAAAAAAAAACTGATTCTATTTTTTATTTTATGCAGATTTACAGCATTAAAAAAAAAAAAATGTTTAAAAAAAAAAAAAAAAAAAAAAGACTCCACTGCTGATAAAATTCTATTTGGAAAAAAAAAAACGAAAATAAAAGGTTTTTTTTTTTTTTTTTTTTTTTTTTTTTACATAGGCATAACTACTTATCAAGGCCCAGAGACCACTCCGGAAATAAGGGTTAAGAGTGTACAGCAATTAATTGGACAATATAGTAATCGTCAGTTATGGAAATTTGGTAAATTTGTTAACAAGTGGAATGGCTCATCAAGAACTTGTTTACGTTGGACTTGAAGACAACCATATTGTAGTCAACTGGAAAGCAGGAAAACGGAAGACGATTCCACAGGTCTGCGATTCTAAGAAAGAAGCTTTGTTCATGGAATCTACGTTTAGGTTTAGGCACAAATAAAGAGTGGGGGGAATTATTGATAGTGTTTTCAGCTAGACGAGTGTTTCTTATGAAAGTTTGGTGAGGGGGACCATAGATTGAAGCTCAGTCGAACACTTTCCAGGAAAATAACGATACAGCAGACAAACTTGCAACATCTCTTCTGTGTGATAGAGGTTACAGTGAAGAGAAAAGGACATCTCCCACGAGGCCACGAAGTCTATTTTGAACTCTATCAAGGCAGGACAAGTCCTTTCTAGCAGCTCCTGTGGCAACAGTACTCCATCCTTGGACGTATCTGGCTCTTATATAGATAGAGAATTGCATCAGCAGTGAGATATCTACTGGATCGATAGAAGGATCCCACCATTTTTTCAGCAACCTTGGCAACAGATTTGATGTACGAGTTCCATTTAAGATCAGGAGTAAAGATCAAGCCCAGAAGTTTGTCAAAACTTGAGGCCTCCCCAAGACGAGAGCCATTCATTTTAATTGATACCAGATAGGGATCAGAACGTTGATGATGTAAAGATAGAAGCTTGATTTTAGATGCATTTAAAGTAAGCAGCCACTCCTTTCCCCATTGTACAAGGTGATCAAGATCAGAGGAGAGAGAATCGGAGAGAACTTGGTCGTTTACTGTATTAGATGTGCTGGTAGTGTCATCAGCATAAATGTCTATGATGTGATTTGTAAGATCATTAATGTAGATCAGGAAAAGAGTTGGGCCAAAGATGGGCCCCTGAGGGACTCCAGCATTAATACTGTGAGCTTCTGATTTTTGCCCATCAACTACTACTCTTATGAACCTATCAGAGAGAAATGATTTAATAATTGAGAAGACTATAAGAGAAGTTTTTACTTTTTTTATTTCATTGTTTTCTTTCGGTAATTATGCAGAGATTGAACATGAAATCTAATTTTTATTGTATTTTTTTTTGTTTATTAAATCATCATGCGAAAGTACAGCCTAGTTGAATTAAAAAAAAAATAAATGAAAAAGAAAAAAACAAATATTTCTCTGTTATTTCATTTTTTCTGTATGTTTTCTTTATTAAATTGTTACATGAAACTTAGACTAGTGGAAAAAATAAACAACAACCAAAAGAAAAGGTAAATATATGGTTTAATACCATAATAGCCCCAACTAAAAACAATTGTTTTTAAGGAGGTTTTGGGGTCGCTGAGAACGAATCTGATATTCAAGACCGTCGCAAATGTACTGTTTGCATGGTATTAACACCTAAACCCTGGGACAACGCGCGAGCGCATAAACGACTTGACATTAGGTCAACCTCCACACCTGTCTTTAAAGTGATGACAAGTACTTTTCCTGATATTAATGCGTTAATCCAGTGTATTACGTGTTGTTTTCACTGGTCGCCATGTGTTGTTTTTGCGTGCGCACACATGGCGACCAGTGTAAACAACACGCACGCATTAATATTAGGAAAAGTACTTGTCAACGAGCGACGACCAATGTAAATTTGTGTATGCTACCGCGCGCTCGTGCGTAGTCCAAGCGTTCAGGGGTTAATACCATGCAAACAGTCAATTTACACGGGGTTGAATATCAGGCTCATTGTCAGCGACCTCAAAATCCCTAAGAAAACAAATTTTATTTACCAAAAAAAACCAAAAAAAAAAAAAAACCCAAAAACAAACAAAAGTAAGCACTAGCACTACTGTGTTTTATTTTTAACATATTCATAACAAGTATTGATTAGTTAAAAATTAATACACGCTTATTATTATTATTATTATTATTATTGACGCGATAATCTCGTTTCGCTTAAATGTGCGTTCCGTTCCATTTTCATTTTTTACATTCGTTCACAGCCGCTATCTTGTGGACATTTCAAGTAAACCTTGCCAAATATAAATAAATATTTCATAAAGTGATATATTTTTATAAGTATTATAATATAATACTAAAAACGAACACAAAACAGTGAAAAAGAAAAACAAACAAAAAAAAAACAACTGGAACAATAGCGTTTTATTTGCTCACACCGAGTCAGTAGTCACCTGATCTTCTGTTACGCTTTTTTTTTCTTTTCCTATGTTTTAGAATACTTCGAAAGGCATTAGATAACTGCTAGTGCTGCAGCTAGTCGCCCGAGGCGCCCGTACTTGGAAATGTCGATGGGACCGTCCGGGCATTTTTGTAGGCCAGAGTGTACTTTTGACTCATATTTTTTTATTATTATTATTATTATTATTATTATTTTAAATATTTCCCTAATTCTGAAAATAAAAAAGTAAAAAAAAAGATTTTTTTTACAAAAATGTTTAACGCAAAAACAAAACAAACAGCATGCGAATGAATGGTCGAAAACTCGATTCCTTTCTTGTTTTTGAATCCCAAAATCTAGTGTAAATTACTAAATATAATTCTAATTTTATTTTATGCATATCTGTTATTGTATTTTACAAATTCTTAGGAAAAGATCACTTGTCCGAACATTATATTATTTTCTTTAACAAAGATAATATATATATATGTTTTAAATAGCACACGATAATTTCCACTGGCCAAAACCGGAAGTGGCTTTAAAGAAGTTGCTTCATAATCATCAGGAGCAGTAGCAATTAGACGGACATAAATTAGACGTACATTTTTAGTACGACCCAAATTGCCTGCATCTGATTAGTTTGCTAATAAGTTTATTTAATTTCTGCAATAGAAGGGAGAGAACTTTGTTTTAATTATCCAAATAACCAAACATGGCAACTTACACACCTGGACAAGGTCGGAGGTTACATTGACTGAAACATTGTGCAAATAACACTCAAGATCAGAACATTAGTCATATTAATCCAAAAAATACAATCATCCTCTATCTCAAAAATTCAAAGCTGTTATCCAAATAACACTTTTTATATAAACTGTCCTGACCTGGCATTACCTGGAAGTATTTTTAAATTAACCTTTGTTTGGCTATTCAGAAGTATAGGCGACCCAGAGAGTCTCAGTTGAAAATTGCTTACTGATGTACAAATATTCCACTTAATAAACCAGATGGATTTCCTGTTTTATGTATTCATTCTTTTGCAAACTGTTATCCTCATCTTCATAGTTGTCGTTTCCCCACGTTTTGATTAACTGCAATGGGATAGGAATGCTGAGTCTTGTAACTGTATCCTCAGTAATTACTGCCTTCCATAGTTGTTGTCTTACCACGTTTTGGCTAACTAATCCTCTGGCTTGTTTAGGTAGGATTGAAACCGCTATCTTCAGACAATACTCACCTGGAATCATAGAGATTCAACGCCTCTATCCACTGCAACATGGGCACCGAAGGTGAGTATTGTCTGAAGATAGCGGTTTCAACCTTACCAAATCAGGCCAGAGGATGAGTTGGCTGAAATGTAGTGAAACAACAACAACTTTGTAAAAAGGATTCCAAAAATAAGAAAAAATATACTTTCTACTTTAGTTTAAATTCGCTGGCAGCCATGCTTAAGTGCTTTCTTTTTTTTTTTTTTTTTTTTTAACACTAAAAGTATTTTTGATTTCTATAAAAAAAATGTTCACACAGAAAATATTTCAATAAAAAAGAAAGGTTCACACACATACACACAATAAAATGAAATAAAGTAGCATTTTAGGGCAGTTAACCCCTTTTTCTTGCAATGTGTTTTGTGATTTTAGAACCTTACCACTAAGACTTCAGGTTAGTAGTGTGAAACTTTTGTACACATTTTTATTTCTTTAAACATATTTAATAGAAATAGAAATTTTTGGTAGTAGTTCCTTGCATTGCTTGGAATCAGCTTTAGATTCAAACAATTGCAAAAACATTATATTCTATTTTTCAAAAAATAAAACAAAAAATATAAAAAAGCATTGTATTCTATTTTTCTAATAAGTGTAAAAGGATCAATAAACATTTAATAAAATTTATTTTTATAAAACAACAGTAAACAGTATATAATAGTAGCATTTTATTATTTTATGCAAAATTTAATCAAGTATTAATTATTTTTGTAAAATATATGTAAAAAACAAGTTTTGTACAAAAGTTACACATATTTTCTTTTATGCCAATTTCTTTATTGGTCCCCCAACAAAAGCAGGGTAAATCTGTAAATTCACCCTTGTCCGTTCGTCTGTCCGCACTTTTTTCAATAACTACGCCTTGGAATTTTTTGAAATTTTGCACAAACATTGAACATGATATAAGTAAAAAAAGTAACAAAATGGATTTTCCATGAAAACTCCAGTTGTACCCATAGGGATGCCTTTTGGGTTAAAATAGCTAAAATTGATACTTTTGTGCTTATCAAAAAAAAACTTGATGCCTTGGATTTTTATAAAACTTTCCAAAAAGTTGTAACTAACTGATTTCTATATAATTTTGTTTGTCTATACCTTGCAATGACTCTCAGGGGCTCTTTTAGAGCTAATAAAAACACTCCATTTTTGGGACTATTTTACCATATTTGTCCAAAATTTTCTGTGTGTGTCTATTTATCAGTTTTGCATGGTACTGAAGTCAAGCTTAAATATGTTAAGGCCTTGGGGACTAAATGGGGGTGGGGAATGATGGACTTAGTCATTTCTTTCTTTTCTATTGTGCAGAACTCAAATTTACATATGTTAAGGCCTAAAACTGCACCGTTTGTTCATTTTCACCAGGATTTGACGTCTCTGGGGACTTTTGGGGCTAAATGGGGAGGAATTCTGAACTTAGTAATTTTTTTATACCTCGTTCACTGTGCTCTTGCAGGGGACCATGCATGCTTAACTTGTTTTACAATAAAACAGGAAGTCTGGTTTAGTCACCAAAGTATTTTTATTTCAAATTGAGGTTTTCACCTGACATCCGTACAAGCTGTACTTGAAGTCGTCTATACTTCTGAACCGCCTTTTGGTTTTTAATGAAATGTTGACAGCTAAGTCACATAATTATCTTTGAATATTATATTTAACTGTTAAAAAAAAAACCTCATTTGTAGTGACAATGCATTACAGTTGACCCATTTATTCAGGGTACTAAATACTAGAAAATATTAAAAAAAAAAAAAAAACAATAAATAAATAAAATTAAAAAAAATTGTTTACTATTGTAAAGTGAAATGAATAACTTCCAAATCTTAAAAATCTAGAATTGTAAAAAAGTTGTTTGTTTGATGGAATCTGAGGGATTTGTGTTTGTGTATATGCTTGTCCAGGTGTTGTTTATAAATTACAAACTAGAACACTTGTCACTATAAAGGTTAAACCTTTATGTATGACAGAACTAAGTAATAGTTAATTAAAAACAATCATTAAATAAGAAAACGGAAAACAAACAATTCTAAGAGTCCAAAAAAGGTGTCAAATCTGATAGGTTCTGCATTGTTGGCCAAGCTCCAACTTATGTCTCATTGCCAAAATATTGCATCACTGTGCCTGTGTTACAAGTACCTTAATGAAATATGCTTTGATGAACTCATCACTCGTGCCCCCACCGCTGTACATACTCCAAACTGACCCAATAAGCAGCAAAATCTCACTCCTTCACTGTTGAGGATCCTAATTAATACAGAAAGCCTTCTACTCTAAGTTTCTTCCCTTGAACTGCTAGATTTTTAAATTCCTTCCATTTCCTGCTTCCCTGACTGTATTAATCTGTAAAAGTTTAAATGTAATGTGGACAGACATCTTACTGCTCAGTTCCTTACATCCCCCCCCCCTATATACGATTCCAAATACTAGCCACTTACATGTCAATGTCTTGTTTGAGAGTGAAAAAAAAAGTTCATTTTTTTTTAAGTATAAATTAGTTAACTGTTTTGATCTCTTGCATATCCATAACTAAGTTTATTATGAAACTGTTTTTCTTTGTTGAATTGAAAAGTGGCATTTTAACCTCAGTATCAGTGCAATAAATGGTTTAATTTTAGATGCAAATAAAGGATTTGTATTTTATTTACATTCATATAACTATGTCTGTCTGAGGCATCATTTAAAAATATGTAAGCTTCATAGGAAGGTATCCTTTCTTTTTGGAGGGACATTAAATCGCCAACATGTTTGCATGAGTTTATAATGAAACAGAGTTGCACAATAAGTAGCTACTCTCCTATTAAACTAGCATTGTTTGAGTTCAGTGGCTGGGAGAAATCAAAGATGAGGAACACTTGAATACCTGTACCAAATGTTGCATAAAAATGTTATACTGTTTTATAGATGCTTATTGCTATATTTATTGGATGTTTTTCTTTTCTTTTTTTTTAGTTCTGCTTAAAGATGAACATATTATGGTAAGTAGTTTTAAAATTATTAAACAAATTGTTTTAAATCGCAGTTAATAAATTTTAAATGGCATGAGAAAACATAGCACTTTTAACAAATCTACATATTTCTCTATATACTTTACAACATAAAATACATGCTAATAATATTTTAGTTCTAGGATCGAGTTATGTTTGAAAAATTTTGTATTAATTGTATTAATTGACGATATTTTATACTCAAACAAGTCACAAGTTTAGCTATCCATGTATTTCTTTCCATTTTTCTCTATTCTTTTAACCATTATCCAATATTTCTTAATGTCTGTGTGGGCATTTAGAAAATGAGTATGTTTTTAAAGAAGTCTGCTACAAAACTTCTTGGGTTTTTCTCTCATCAAATCTTTCTTAGATTTCATATACAAGATCAATTGCTTATTCTGCATCTTATAAAGCCAGTTCTTTCTCTCACTCCAAACACTTTCTCTATTTCTACAAATCTACTACCAAGCCTTGTATGAATTAGTGTTGTCATATTTGGGTCATTGAGTTTGTCCCATTTGAGGATTCTTGATAAGGCTCAGAAGTATAGCTGTGATTTGGTTGAACCCATTCTCCTTCACTATGCCCTCTCTTTCAAAACTGATGTTACTAGTTTCACTCTTCTATAAGTATTATTATGGCATGTGTTTATCAGAATTGTCTGAATTATTTCTTGCTTTATTTGTTCCAGCTTGTTTGCCTTATAAGTCTAGTCATCTTCACCAATTTGCTGTTCACACTGTTATAATAACAGCTTCCTTTTCACAGAAATGCAGACTTGTGGAATTCTTCCTTTGTTTTTCTCCTACCTACAGATTTGTTTTTTTTTTTTTTCAGTAGGCATCTCTTGTCTTTGCCATAATCATCTTTCATTCTTTTTAACTCCTTACATCAAATGGCTTCATGCCTTGTTTGGAGCAATTTCCATATTTTTTTTTTAATTAATAAAAAAAATAGTAAATTACTTTATTAAACATAAGGATAATCTATACTCCTATAAATTCGTTTTTCTTTTGTGTGTATTGATATTCATATTAAAACCCCTCATTTCTAATTATTTAAAAAGAACATACAATTTTCTTATATCTGGGTTGTAGAATTGCATTCACTAGCAAAAGATCTAGCTGATTTGCATATATACTTTTAAACATCCATTTTAATTAATTCCCAATTAGTTGCATTGGTTTTCTAATGGGATAATCATTTTTAGTTAAATATTACGTGTAATTATATTCATGCAGATATTCTACATGATTTATACTTGCATAATATGTACTAGCATTTCAGCCCGGCGTTGCCCGAGTGTTTGGAGGTGTATGTTGAGCAAAAGTGAAAGTGTCTGTCTGTGTACATTTCCCTAGACAACAACTCTGTCATTTTTGCAGTCTACAGACTCGAAATTTGATGTACAGGGTATGGAGATTTGGGAAAATCTTTGTAATCCATTTTCGGCCAGAAATTCTGCTGTTAAGGGGTCAAAGTTCAACGATTTTACCTTTGAGAACTCTACCAAACTCCTCCGCCAATTTTGGGTCTAAACACTTGAAATTTTAGATATAGTTTCCTTGGACATGGATCTAACTTAATAACTTGATTTGAGCCCAAAACAATAAATGTGAAGGGGTCAAAGTTTTTTTAAAAATTAACTTCTGCGGTCTCTACCAAATTACTCAGACAATTTCTGGCCTAAACATTTGAAATTTTACATAAAGGGTATTCAGAGATAGGGAAAGCTTTTTAATCGGTTTGCGTCGAAAATTTGAGCTACCAATATATAAATGTATGTATGTATGTTTGCATTTTCAACAGCGGTGACAGATTTTCACAAGATCAGTATCGTTTTTAAGCTCAACCTTTCAGACGACAAATATTGAAAAATTGGCAAAAATATTAATTTCTTCATCTTCAACTGAGCATTTTCTACAGGGAGGAGTCGCTTTTTTCGCTGATATTGTCAAAAATCATCCCCTCTTTTCGATTGTCTAGCCTTAATTTAAACCTACATCGCTTCCGGTTTGACAGTGGTTGTAACAGCAAAGACGTCATGTTTTTTCCCTGTTCTTTTCCTCCTTCGCGGTACGGGTTCAAGCCTACCTTCCTACTACTTTTTTTTTTTTTTTTTTTTTGTTCAACATACACTTCCAAAGACCTGGGCAATGCCGAGCACCCATGCTAGTATAGAATAAACTTTCTTTAAATCATGCAAGAAAGATTTTTTAACAAATATTTAAAAGTTTATGAATTTTTAAATGAAATCTAAATGCAACAAATAGTGAGTGATCAAATAGGTCATTTGTACATCTAATATTATATATGAAAATGGCAACTTTCCTAAAACTCTGAAAATATTTTATTTTTACTCTTTTTCACCCTAAACAAGGCATATTGCCACTTGGAATGTAAGGGGCTATTATTTGGGATTGTGTCTAACAGAATACTGTGACGAATTGAGCAGCAACATGTCTGTTCACATTACATTTAAAATTTTGCTAGTACAGTTAGGAAAGCAAAAACATGGAGGGAATTCCAAAGTCTAGCAATCAGAGGGGAGAAACTACTAGAATAGAAGGCTTTCTTGCATCTAAAGATCTCAACAGTGAAGGGGTTGGATTTTGTTGCTTCTCAAATTAGTTGGAAGTATGCACATTGAGGAGGCACAAGTGCTATAAGTTCATCAGAGCACATTCCATTAAAATACTTGTAAAACAGACACACAAATGCAGCATTGCAGTGATGGAACAGAGATTGAAGCTTAGCTGATAGTGTGGGATCTATTAGATTTGAGATTCTGTTTTTGACTCTGTCTAAGAGTAAGAGACTAGTGGTAGATGCACCAGCCAGATGTGACAACAACGATCCATGCATGGGTAAATAGTGGATTTGCAAAAGATATAGGATACTCTCTGGTGTAACTTTCTAGCATGAAAAAGGGAGCCTACCTTTGCAATGTCCTTGATGTATTTGTTCCAATTCATATTTCCTGTGAATGTTAAGTCAAAGAGTTTGAATGATGGGCTCTTAGGTAAGGTGTTATTTATCATGGCAATCAGTAGTTGAGAAAGTTTTTGTAATTGTTAAAGAAAAGAAGCTTAGTTTTAGTAGCATTAAATGTTACCATCCATTTACGACCACATTCGACTCGACTGAAGATTGTTTTCTAAATTTTCTTTTCTCTTTCAATTTTAAGCCTTCAATAATATATCCCAAAACTTCAGTGTGCTAATTGTGATTAAATGCCTTAAAAATTGGTGGAAACCTGAGTTTGTATCGTCCGATGGCAAACAAAAAGAATAAATAAAAAAGAAATGGCTACTGCTTTCATTTATGTGCTGGCAATTTAATGAACTAACAGGATTTCTCATCACTTTATATGCAAATGAGCTGATGCTGATTTGAATAAAAAAATCTGCTTTTCAGAGACGGAGTAGATTCCAATTTTTGAGTAGCAAACTCTGACTGCTGTGTGTTGGATTATTGAATAACAAGCTTTGACAGTAGTGTCAAATTTAACCCCAGAAATTGTTAGTTGAAAGGGCATAACAATTACCAATCGATTTGGACAAGTGCAGAATAGTTTACAATTGATTATTTTAATACATTAACTGTTGAAATTAATCATAAGTCAAAATTGTGCTTGTTTTTTTTTCTTTTCAAAAGATAGTGGAATTTTGCTCAATATTTAGACTAGTTTGAAGTAATAATTATTGCTTCAGTTATGATTAATTTTTAACTAAAAGATGACAAGCATTTGTCATTTTTTTAAATTTACAGTTTTAATTATATACTGAAAATTAACTTCTGAACTTTAGTATACAAGGACAAAAATTTTATTTATAATTCAAAGATCAATCAAACTAATAAAATAAATTTGCTAGCACTGTTTATATTCTTCAAAGATTTATATGATCATATGGAAAGTTTTTAGATATAATGAAAATAACATTTTGTATTATTTGGATTCATTGGATTACTGTTCTCATCTTGAGTATCATTTACACTGTTTTCCTCGATGTAACTTCCGACCTTCTTCAGGTGTGTGTATCTTGTTGAACTCAGGAATTTGGACAGAATTTCAAACGTAATTCTTTATTTTCTTTATGAAGGTAGCATGCTTTTATTCTGTGAGCCATGACTGGATAGAGATCTTGAGCAATTCGCAATTGTATTTTTCGATCGCCCACACTGAGGATTGAACCTCTTAACATTCAGGAGAATATCACTTTTTACAATTAATTTTCCAAGTACTTGTGGATAGTTCTAGTACGAATTTTAGAAGTCTTTTTTATTTTTTATTTCTGGTTGTAAATATCACTGTTCATGACTAATTGTTATTACTATATGTTAATATATATATATTACTGTGTGTATATATATATATATATATATATATATATATATATATATATATAATTTACTTATTACTGTAGTTATGTTCAAATTGTGTAACAGTTAAAAATATGGACGATATGAAATATGATTTTCGGAAAATGATATTTTCCTTTATTTTCAACAATAACAAAATAAACAAATAAGGTGATTCACAAATATTTACAACAATAACAAAACAAACGAAAAAAAGGTCAGTTAACAAAAATACAGTTATTATGGATTACTACTATCTATCACAAATTAAAATACAGCTTGTTTAAACTCGAAGTCAAAAACTAGAACAACGAAGTGGAGCGTTACGAGGGTAAGGGAGAAGAGGAGTCAAATAAGAACTGCTAACCAGCCAGTCTTAGCATGGCTATTCACAACGAAATTCCATGACTATAAAAATTTCTTTTGGTTTTTCTTTTAAAAGTTTGGCCAATGAGAATATTACAAAATTGTATTTACCACTAGTCCAGAGGGCTTTTTCTGCAACTTTCCATGGGTTGGAGGGATGTATTTTTTTTCTTTGTGTTTTGGATTCTTTCGGCTGGACATATCCGTGAATCATAGGCCGGAGTTATCTTGACGGGTCCAAGTTGATAACTGATTTGTTTCCCTCTCCACTTGTATTTATATGACATCTTAACCTATTCTAGATTATTGCAGAACCTTCTGGGACTTTCCAGATACTTCTAAAACCTTCTACTCTTTCTATTACTATACCCTGGCCTTTAAACTATCTCGTGAATTAAAATTTTTGAGGTTTGATCATTAGGGGTGCCTAGAATACGATAGCACACCTTTTAAACGATTTTATTGATTTTTATTATTTTATAGAAATGCTCCCTCGTAACACTGTATAAATTATCTATAATTAATGGTTTCCATATCATGTTAAATTCTGTACTAGATCTACTTAGTAATTGACCATCTCCCATCTTACTCTCCACTGTTCCTCTTTGTCAATAATTTTTACTTCATCCCATAATAGTAGACGGTTTCCCTTTTCCCTCCAGATATGGTCAGCATTACCTGATTTTTCAAGCTCTCCACATATTACAGCTTTTCGGTGTTCTTCAAATCGTACTTTTAATAGACAACATGTCTCGCCTTTATATAGTTAGTCACATTTACATGGGGAGCTCATATACAGTTCTTAGTCATTTTTTTCTGTAGAGGGCTTGACTCGCGCAAGCTGTTTCCGGAGAGTTGAATCACTTCTGAATACTGTCCTGATGTCATATGGATTACATATTCTTCAAAGTTTTTTCTGACAAGCCCTCCATGTAGGGTATACAAACTATGGTGAGTTTCTAAGTAGTGTCTTTTGGTGTTTGGTCCAGATTTCTCGGAGCTGATGTCATGCTCTTGATATTTGTTTCGATGGAGGATTTCTCTTAAATTGTCCATCTTCTCTTGATATGCATTACTGTAACTACTTATCACTTTTGCTCGGTCTTGTAGACAACGGACGATTCCTGTACATTATATGGATGGTGGAAATTGAAGTTTAAGTATTGTTCAGTGAAAGTTAGCTTTTGGTATACAGATGACATAAACCCCTGACCAGTGTGAATAACCTCTAGGAACTATAATTTGTTGTTGTCTTCTTTTTTCACCATGGGATGGATAGAGTTCACCTGGTCTAGTAATGTTTGAATATCTTTTTGATGGGGCCAGAGTATGAATGTGTCATCCACATATTGCAACCACATTGTTGGTTTTAGTGGTGTTGATCCTAATGCCATTTCCTCAAAGTATTCCATGTATGCATTACCCAGTACTGGAGACAATGGTGATCCTATCGCCAGACCTTCTTTCTGTCAATATATATATCAGATCCTATCACAAAGTATGTAGTTTCTACATAGGTCAACATCCCAATTACATTATCAATTGGGATGAAAGTGTGTTCTTGTAGTGAGGCATTAGAAGTCGGCTTCTGTCCCACACCACTGTCAGTCTCATCAGTGGATACTTTCACGAACAGACTCATAACATCTAGACTCACCATCTAATTGCAATGAATGAGAGCATTGTTGATTATTTTGACGAAGTGAGCTGAATTCTTGACGTATAATGGAAATAGACTATGACTAGAGTGATTATATCTAAATTCTATCCAAATTCCCGAGTTTGACATAAACATTACAAAGTTCGACAAGATACACCTGGAGACTGTCGGAGGTTACATCGACCAAAATGTTGTGTAAATGACACTCAAGATGAGAACAGTAGTTTGATGAATTCAAATAATACAAATAACAGTACTTGTACAGTTTAATCAAGACATTAAATGAAAATATCGAAAAAAAAAAAAAAAAAAAAGGTTATATTGCACATATCCAATATGGAACGAAGTTCTCTGAAAAGTTTTTTTACTTATTTTCATCAAGTAGGTTTTTTTTGTAACTAAAAAAATCAAATTTTATAAGGGAGGTGGTGTTGTTTTGATCTATTTTTAATAAATATGGAGAGACAACTCAATTCACACTGAGATCAAAATCACCCTTGTAATGGCTACGATTTACTATTAAAATCACAAGAAAATGATTTTCTTTATAAATGAAATTTTATCAATTCATGTGAGTTTGAATATGACATTTTTGTTCTATGACAGGTATGTGCATTATAAATATTTTTCTTTTATTTTTCTTATTTTTAATTAGGTTTAACTCTGGACTTGCACCAAATAATTTCTAAGTTTTTATCATACATGTAAACACAAAGACTTTTCTAAACCCACAGTTCTAAAGATGTTCTAAACCTAAGTATGAATTTGTGTTACCGTATTTATAGTTTATATTTGAAATTTATATGCTTTTTACCTGGCATTTATATGTATTTTTACTTTGTTTCAGAGTTTATAATTTTTGAAGAAAGAATAAACAGTTTGGGTGCTTGTGCACAATAGTGTATTTTGAAACCAACACATTTCAAGTGAAAACATTATTAAATACTTACATGTCAAAATTAGTATAAATTCCAAAAAAAAATTATGAAAAATGATCCAGTAGATGTGCTAGATCTAGTTTTTACAAAAAATCATCCACAATAATGGTCTAAAATTTTATATTTTGAAATAGTCGATTTTAATTGAAAGCAATGGCAATATGTCAGTTTTGTCAAAATGATTGACTGCAGTTAACTGCCCTGGATTTTTAATACTCTTCCACATTAAAACCTGATAGATCTATACATTTTATTTTTACTTGTAATTATTTTTCTACTGGATCATTTTTCATAATTTTTGGAATTTATACTCATTTCAACATGACACACAAGTACATAATGTTTTCACCTGAAATGTTTGTTTCAAAATCCATTATTCTGCACAAGCACCAGTTTGTAAATTAAATTTGTTAATCTAATAATCCAGAATATCACTGAATACAGGGTTTCTCTCAAACAATAAATAACTTTTAAAATTTATCCCCGAGTGGCTTCCGGGCCTTGATGTAATGATGACCCCCATGTAAAAAAAAAAAAGTGTAATTTGTTTTGGCCGTTAAAGTTAATGTTATTCATCATTTCATTGTATTTTATTTTCCAATCATAAAATGTATACTTTTTTCAAGTTTATATGACTGACTGTATTATGCTTTTGAGATAGATTAATAATTTGGATTATTCAGACTACTGTTTTCATCAAGGAACCATCGTGTGACAGATAAAGTACTTGGAAAAATTCAGTAAATAACACTCTTCTGAAGGTTTATGGTTTAAGCAATTGTGAATAACTTAGGACTTCTACAAGAGCATACTACCCCCATGAATTGAATGATTGCATCTGAAATTCTGTACAGATTCCCAGTTTCAACAAGATACACCTAAAGTTGGAGGTTACATTGGCCAAAACATTAAAATATAATTCAAGATGAAAACAGTAGATGGATAATCCAAATAGTATGGACCGACTGTATATTTTGATATACAATTGAATTTCTTAAATTGATGAATTCATTGTTGTTGTGTCATTTCAGTGTAAACATATATTGGCATTGCGGTTGTCAGAAGCAATGGGAGTCACTAAAATAAGATTGGTGTCTGATAAGGAAATGGTTTCAGCGATTCTGCAAGTTGATTAAGGGATTAACTACAACAATATAATATTCTGACATAACAAAAAAAAACTCCGCAAAAAAAACAGGTTTTAAAACTACAAGCGACATGACAATACACATTGATGCTGAACTACAAGAATGATCATTTCATTAAAATGTTATTGTAACAGAAAAAATACAAAGGAATTCAGTTTGGAACTTTAATAAGATTTTAAGTTGATTGTGCAGTATACTAAAATTTGAATGTGTCATGTATAAGTATAAATTCCAAAAATTACGAAAAATGATCCAGTAGAAAAATAATTGCAAGCAAAAATAGAATTTATTGAATTATATTGTATAGTTTGATGTGTAAAAGTTGTGCAACCAATTCAGTATGACAACTGACTTATCTCCCTTGCTTTCCTTGAAATCTACCACCAAAAAAATAGAAAATGTCCAATTGCTAGTGACTATGATATTTTTGTGAAAATTAGATCTAGCACATCTACTGGATCATTTTTGGAATTTATACTAATTTCAACATGACACACAAGTATGTAATAGTGCTTTAAACACAGAGTTTAATTCTGAACACCAATCCATATAAAAACATATTTGCATTATGCTGGAAATATTTTTTAATGGAATATTTATTTGAAAATATAAAACTGCTGAATGCTGAACACATTACAAGAATTATAATAGAGGTATTCAACTTATTGAAAAAGGATCATGATCTCACGAACAGATGGATCTAAACAGTATGTCAAACTTTGAACTTGTTATATACATGTCACATTCAATGAAAAATCCTTTTCCTATGATTTTTTTTTTTATTTCTGTATTATAGCATTTTATTAAATACCTTATTGTAACCATATTCATGTGTTAGTCTTTATTCTCCAAATTATCCTATCCAACATGTTTTTACCGATAGATATCTTTGCAGAATTTGAGATCCTACTCACAGCCAAATGAATTCCGTCTGGCAAAAATATATAATTTTATGTTTGGCATAATTAGCTGTCACAATGGCTATGGTATAATCCCTAAAAAACATTTTCATATAGTTCACAATTTATCTTTATGATTCTATGAATAGACTATTCTAAAACTTTTTGAAATTATATTTCAAAAGAAATCAAAATATGCTTTTATGGAAATCGCTTGAGACAAGGTGTGAAGCCACTAGATGTAAGGAGCTAACAAGAATGAAAAATGATTATCTTAAAACGGATGTTTCTTAATTTTAGTTTTGAAAAGACAAAGGTAGAAGGAAAACAGTCAGCAATGAGAATTCCACAAGTTGGCAGTTTTTGAAAATAAACTACTGGAATAGAAGACTGTATTACAATGAGGTATCAAGAGTGAATTGGTGGAGAGCACTATTCCAATGAGTCACTTGAACTGGAACTAAGGAAGCTGGGAATAGAACAGTCAATTCTGAAGGACACATGCCATTATAGTATTTATAGAAAAGACTGAGACGAGCAACATCATTTCTATGTGACAGAGGCTGCAGAGAAGAACAAGAGGGAGCCAGACAACATTCAAATGGGACACATTCATGAGCCCAAATACGACAACAGTACTCCATACAGGGTCTGATTGTAAATTTGTTAAGATAGAGAATAGCTCCATGTGTGAGAAAGTGCTTAGAGTGATAAAGAACTAATTTTATAAGCAGAACAACCAATGGATTTAATATATGAATTCCAAGATTTGATGAGAAAGACTCATTAACTAAATCTAGAATAGGAATCTTGCAATTTTCAGTTTACTAAAGCATATAGAATTCTTTTTTTCAACTTATAAAATAATTATATAATAGTTTGATTTAAATTAATATGTTCAATTTTTTAGTGGTATTTATATTTTGTTTTCATCATTTTCCTTAGATAAAGTGAAAAGAAAAACTTGCTATTTCTCAAATTATTGGCTAAGAAAGCTTAAAAGCTGATTTGTCACCTTCATAATTTAAAAATGTGAAGGGGGAGATATTCCAATTTTCAATGTTTTATAAAATAATTTAATATTAAATTGGAACCTCGGTTCCATTTGATAGTATTTAACTCTCCTACTGTAGGAAGATGTGAAATATATACACTCTAGCCCAGGTGTTTTAAGCAGTTAGCAATAACAGACTTGAGGGAAAAACGTATGAACACATATCTAAGAAAATGGCTAAAACCTTACAGGAAGACTTCCAGTCCGTAGTGGAATCAGACTGTGAATGGATGGTAACATTCAATGCTGCCCAGACTAAACTTCTTTCCTTTAATAACAACAGGAAACTTTCTCAATCACCGATTTCTGTAGCTAATGATACACTTGCTGAAAGTACTTTGTTCAAACTCCTAAGTTTAACATTCAGAGGCAACGTTACTTGGAACAAATACATTGAGGTAATTGCTAAGGCTGCTGTGAAGAAAGTGGACTCTCTCTACCATGCTAGGTTACTCATATGGGAGAGTATCCTGTAACTCTACAGAGTACAAAGCCACGATTCACCCATGCATGGAGTGTTGTTGCAACATCTGGGTTCCACACTCAACACCGAAATCTGTGCCTGTTTAACAAGTATTTTAATGGAGTGTACTCTGACGAATTAAAAGCACTTGTACACCTTGAACATAGATACCTCCGACAAACATGTCAAGCAGCAAAATTCCACCTGTACACTGTAGAGATCCCTAGATGTCAAAGTTTTCTACTCAAATAGCTTCTTTCCTTGAACTGCTAGACTTTGAAATTCCATTTCAGAGTCCCTGCTTCCCTGATTATACTAACTGACATGCAGAAGTTCAAATGTTATGTGAACAGATATCTTGCTGCCTAATTCCTTACATAGTATCCCTGTAAATTTGGCTTCAAATAGTACAGGACAAAGTGGCACTGTGCCTTATTTGTGGTGAAATAACAGTGTAAAAAAACTCCTTCTCAAAGAGGAGGAAAAAAGCCTGGGAAAGTTAACTTTCTAAAAGTGGAAAGCATAGTTGCAACATTAAAAATATGCCAGACTATTGGAATGATTGACAGGTGTAAGCATCACCAACTCTGGTTGTGTTGGAAATTGTACATGGGAAGGCGAGCCTTATTGGTTGAGGCGTTGAATAGGCCATGTTTTCTTTTCAGGCTTTTGATCGGACCTTTAGGAAACTTGCTGCGCGCAGTTTTAAAACTTAGATATTTTCACTCTCTTTGCAAAAAACCCTGCTAGGGGCAAGATGCTAAATTCAGCATCTCCCTAAAAGGGACTGCCTCTAGGTCAACCATGCTTGGACCTCCATTTCCCTTTAACCAAGAATTTATTCCTAATGTAATAGGAACTTTTTAGACGAATATCATCTTCCCTAGAACTAAAATAGTTTGGCTCCGTTAATGGAGTTTTATTCTTCCAGATACCATAAATAAATGGTTTCTGCTCCCTTATACTAGGAAGAGAAGCAATTTAACACTTCAAAAAAAAAAAAAAAAAAAAAAAAAAAAAACCTACCAGACTCTCAAAGACGTGAGAAATGGGCATATTTTTCGCAATCCTACCACTGAAATTCATCACCTCAGGTAAAACTTGCTTTTCTTCCGTTGTCCTTTTCTTTTTTTTTTTGCACTCTGCAAAAGCGTGTGAGGAAATTAATTCTCACAGTTGAGATTCCCAGATGGATATGAAACAAAACCAGCTAACCAACTTTACACTTTTGTATTTACTTTTTTTACTAAATAATTATAATTGTATCAAAGTGTAGCATGTAATTATTATTACTGGTAAAATATAATAATTTCATAACAAACATCAGTGCTGACTCACAGTTCAACAATTATTTAAGAGCCCCTGTGAATCTACTCTACTGTAGTCCTATTATTTCCAGCTCTCGACATAAACATACCTCCATTGAATATGTACATATTTTAATTTTTTTCTTTCTAAATATGAGGCACACCTCTAACATTCAAAGAACATTCTGGTTCAACACACTATGTTGGTAAATAAATAATTTATAACAATAATCATTATTCTTTAGCTAAAGTTAAGTGTTTTTCTATAAGACAACATTATCATAACCTTCAAACACACTACACTTCAAGCAAAATACGACATTCTCATCTTACTCTATTTAAAATTTTTCTTCATCTTGAATACTACCTGGATGTTGTTTAAATCCTTGGTGTAGAAACTTAGAGTATTAACGGGTACAAGATAGCCACGCAAAATGAGAATAGTTTACGGTTCTTGTCCCTTACCTCTCTAAAAAATTGAATAAAATATCTGGATGATATATACCAGTGACAGAAAGAAAATATCATGCACTAAAAATCATGTAATCAAGTAATTTTTTTAAATAATAAAATTCAATTTTATGACTAAAGGACAAGCAACAATCTAAGTGCTCCTATCTTCAAAACAAATTGAAGGAAGAAGGGAAATAACTCTTAATTCAAACCAGATTTTTGGAAGCTATTCTTAACAATGGGAGGAGGTGAATTGGAAAAAAAAAATTAAATTTGCTTAAAAACAATTTTCTTTATAAAAATGAAACTACTTGATCAATTTGCGATTTTTGATGTATATTTTTTTGTCAGAGATATGTGATAGCTTAGAGGGAATTCTGTACAAGAAACAAGAACTATCCTAGCATCAACAGAACAAATGAAGATTGATAGGGAAACTGTCATGTTAGCTTTTGGATTGTTTCAGAGGAGTATTTAAAGTTTACAACCATAGTGACCTATCATCATGCTAATGACAAAAAAAAAAAAAAAAAAAAAAAAAAAAAAGAAACCGGGTTTTACATAAGAATGCTAAGTTTAAGTACAACTGGCAGATAAATATGATTCCTGTCAGTTAATATAAATAATACTCAAAGTTTTGTTTCACAAAAATGTAGATACAAAATCTCCATTTCGGATATTTTTAACCGTTTATGATCTGGTTGAACTAATTTGTTCAGGTGAAAATAAATGCATGTAACAGCATAAAGTGGAAATTGATTCAAACACACCTTTTACGTATTAGTTCAGTATCTGGGTAGATGCCAGATACCTTCAAGTTGCAACTGTCCATTGCTTACATTCAGTATGGCGCCATCTAAGATTAATATTTTTTAATCATATACACGAATGGTTCTCAACCTTTTTTTAATCATGACTTTCTTTTCTTTTTAATGTATTTTGGTGACTCTTTATAGCTTATTTTATTCTCCAGTAATGTTAAGAAAACCAAAGAACATGTCAACAGTTTATCTTGAAGGAAGACTGAATTGATATTAACATTACATGTACCATGGGGGTCCACATGGACCCAGTTGAGAACCATCGCTACACCATAATTTGGGCCATAACTACAATTAAAGAAACCATTTGATGCTTATTTAGAACTAGCAGGATGGCCAGTCATAAATATCATATTTTAATTAATGCAGCTTTCATATTTATTATTATAGAGCTAATTCTCTAATGATTCTACCTAATATATAGTAATAATTTCAAAAGTAAAAAAGAAAATGACTGGTTGCCATCAGTTAGAATCAAAACCAAAATATTTAGTGCTTTGACCTTTTAATCAGTCATTGTTTGAGTTATCGTAAAACGGATTAGAAATAGTTAAAAATTAACTTAGTTTGTTCCTATCCAGAATGCCTCTCTTTCGAGAGCTGGGGTTTTCCCATATTAACTTTGCCCTCATGGGGAGGCAAGTAAATAGGAACATTATGACCCGACGACGTTTTTAATAATAATTATAAAAAAAAGGGATATTAATAAACAAATCAATAAAATAATTTAATTAATCAAATAAATAATTTATATGTTAATATTTATATAATTAAATAAAAAAAATTAAGATCGGCAGATTTATAGGGTGCTGCTGGTCTAATGTAGGGTTCTCATATTTTAGCCGCATTTTCACGTCGCGAAAGACTAGCTCTGCTAGAAAGCTGCGTCAGAGGTTGCACAAAAAGGAGAAACTCACCGAATATGTGTCAGCCTATGTCACGGTAACATATATTGAGCGAGTTTCTAACAGTATTCTGTCTAATTTTTCTTTTTTTATTTTAACTCTTTTCCCAAACTTACTGTGTCAAAGAGAGAGTCGGGCGCCATTTTTAACTTTCCAATACATCGGTAAACACTATATTTTTCGAGCTGAATAAACATGTTACATTAAATAAAAACACTAAAAACATATCCAGTTAGGTAGAAAAGTAACTTATTTTGCCTTAGATAATTTATTTGGTATATATTTGTTTTTTAACAATTTTGGTACTCCTTGGGCGTTAAGTTCCATAGCGACCAGCAGAAAAAAATAATAGTCGCTTCCTTAGTCCCCCCTGGCCCCCTCCTAGTCAAGCCTGACGCATGCGCACGTAACATTTTTTATTTACTGATGTTGCCGTTGTAAGTAAACGATTATTTGTCACTTTTACAAACATTTATTTATTTTGAAAAAAGTGTTACTCTTTATGAGGTACTTGTACAGTTTAGTCAAGACATTAAAAAATGAAAATATCGAAAAGTTTAAATTGTATGTATCCGTTATGGGACGAAGTTGTCTGGAAAAAAAATTTCACTTCATTTCATCAAGTAGTTTTTTTTTTTTTTTTTTCAGCGAAAAAACAATTTGTTATGATACCGAGCAAAATGTTCGATTTTTAGGAAGAAAAGCTAGTATTAGAGATGGGAGGGGTGTCAGCGCTTTAACTGGAGTTATCTCCCTTTGTCATTTCTAAAATTCAAACAAATTTTTTTTCCAAGATTGCTGCCTTCAACGCGCTCTCATAAAAACGTGTTTTTCCGTTGTAAAAAAAAAAAAAACAAAACAAAAAAAACTTCTTGATGAAATAAAGTGAATTTTTTTCGGAGAACTTCGTTCTATAACGAATACATACAATTTAAACTTCTTTCAATATTTTCATGTCTTGACTAAACTGTACAAATACCCTTTATGAATATTAAAAAGTTACTAAACATTTATTAATAATTTCTCATTTTTACAAAGATTTGTTTTTAAATGACGACCAGTGTCAGAAATTTCGTGAAAATAGTGAATAATTCCACCCCATCTTTCCAAGCTTATAACTCCTCGAAAAATGTAATTCAAGCCCTAATTTTTTTTTTCAATTAAAGGAGCAAGGACCAAGGTTTTATTAAAAAAAAAAAACAAACAAAAAAAAAAACAATGTGTTTTTTTTAAAAAAAAAGGTTTTAAACTTCGGACTTTACAGGTAAATTTCTAAAAAAGCGATTTTTTTTTTGTTTTAAATTTGAATATATTATTTATTGACCTTTTCTCTTCAATTTGTGATATATAAAACTCCCCGATATAATTAATTATTTACTTTTTAATAGACATTTTCAAAATGAGAGGCGTGAATTATTCGACCCCCTGTCTTTTCAAGCTTATAACTCCTCGAAAAATGTAATTCAAGCCCTAATTATTTTTTCAATTAAAGGAGCAAGGACCAAGGTTTCATTAAAAAAAAAACAATGTGTTCTTATAAAATAAGGTTTTAAACTTCGGACTTTACAGGTAAATTTCTAAAAAAGCGATTTTTTTTTTGTTTTAAATTTGAATATATTATTTATTGACCCTTTCTCTTCAATTTGTGCGACATAAATTAATTATTTACTTTTTAATAGACATTTCAAAATGGGTGACACTTGGGGGGGGGGGCGTGAATTAAAAAAAAAACGTTTGTCTAAAATATTATATTCGGTTTATTGGAAAGAACATAAAATTTCACATTGACCCTGAAAATATCGTAAAAATAGAATCAATAGAAAAATTTTGATAGATTTTTAAAGTTTAAAAATTGAAAAATATTGAGTTCGGAAAATTCATTACTGTTTTAAAAAAAAAAAAATATATATTTCTATTACTTTTAAAACAACTGTAATAGATTATTTTGGAAGTATAATCCATAAAGAAAATAAATAACCCACTTTTAACAGAGAAATTACGAGATTTTTATATTGTATTCGCAGTTTCGTGTTAGGGGTGTCAAAAATTCCTACAAAAATTCTGATACTGCTGACAACAAATATCAGTTAAATTTTGCAAACCCGAAGTTTATTACAAACACGTTTTGTTTTCGCACTATTCAACAATTTGTTCATCCGCGCATGTAAATTAAAAATATTTGTAAAAGTGAGAACTTATCAGTAAATGATTTAGTTATTTTTTATTTTATTTTTTTACATTAGGTCCACCTTCACAAATGTTAAGAACGGCTTTCAGAATAAAACCCTCAACCTCTCCATGTTAACAACGGATTTCGGAATAAACACCATGGGGGGGGGGAGTATTTACAAAATTTAACTGATATTTGTTGTGGGTTTGTATTACTGTACACATAGATTCGAAAAAGTTGTCGAAAAACAAATATATAACAAATAAATGTTATCAAAGGCAAGATAAGTTACTTTTCTACCAAACTGGATACATTTTTTTGTTTTTATTCAATGTAACATGTTTATTAAGCTCGAAAAACATGCAGTGTTTACCGATGTATTGGAAAATTCAAAATGGCGCCCTACTATCTCTTTATCATGGTAAGTTTGGGAAAAGGTGTTATAAATAATAAACTAGACAAAATACTATAAAAAAACACCGAATATATATCAACTTATGTCAGGGTTGAGGGGATTTCTAACAGTATTTTATCTAGTTTATTATTTATAACACCTTTCCCCAAACTTACCATGTTCAAGAGAGAGAGTCGGGCGGGCGCCATTTTAATTTTCCAATACATCGGTAAACAGTGTATGCTTTTCGAGCTGAATAAACATGTTTACATTGAATAAAAACACGAAAAATATATCCAGTTTGGTAGAAAAGTAACTTATCTTCCCTTTGATAACATTTATTTGTTATATATTTGTTTTTTATTTTTTGACAACTTTTTCGAATCTGTGTACAGTAATACAAACCCAGTAAGTGTTTTTTTTTTTTCAAAATAAATAAATGTAAATGTGACAAATAATCGTTTAGTTACGGCAACGTCAGTAAATAAAAGATGTTACGTGCGGGGTGGGGGTGGGACTAAGGGAGCGACTATTATTTTTTTTTTTGTTGGTCGTCATGGAACTCAACGCCCAAGGAGTACCACTTTTTCGAATCTGTGTACAGTAATACAAACTCGAAAATTCTAAATTTTTTTTTTTAGAGAGAAAAAAACTTAAGTAAAATGAGACCGTACACACACGCATTCTTTTTTTTGTTTAATGAACGCTCCCTGCAACGAACGCGCTGTAGTTGCAGGGAGCATTGTAGTCGGTGCGGTGACTATTTCGCAATGGGGACACTCCCGTCCCGGCCCCACTCATGTACGTCGGCCATTTACTTTTATAATTAAATACAAAACTTTTATTTATTTATTTATTACATATTATTTACGATCAAGTTTTCAGATAAACCATCACTTAATTCCGTTCAGCCACTGAAACTGCGGTTTAAGTAGACATAAGACAAGAATTTGTTAAAACTTCGCTTAAAAACATCGAAACAAAGAAATCGCCATTGTAATAACGAATTTGGATTTCTTTTTCTTTCTTTTTACTAACAATTTTCTTATAGCAAACAAAGTATTATATTAAACAACTACGTCTCTTCTAGAAAACAAAATATTACATTAAACAACTACGTCAGGTGCTTAACAAAGAAACGAAGACATTGTTTGGAGGTATTATCTAATAAAAAGAAGTCATGCGCATGCGGGGAGAAAAGAAGGGTTCAATTGTAAAATAGTTAAAAATTAAAGAAGAAAAAGGCCTGAATTATTTAACTCGTTTCATATACATTTAAAATTGAATTTTTAATCATGAAAATGTAGTTTTAATTTAATAATTGGTAAATTTTTACATTAGGTCCACCTCCAATTTTCTTTAAAATGACGACTTTAAAGGTTTCCGACTATGTTGAATACGAAAATATCATTTAAAACGTTCTTGAAGGAGATATTGTTTTTTTTTAAAATAGACTATAGACCCCCACCCCATAATATTTAAAAAAATATTTTTACTTGTTTAATGTTTTTTTGTTTTTTTATTAAATAAAATCGATTTTCTAAGTGTCCGTTTTCTACCTAACTGGCTAAGTTCTTAGTGGTTTCACTTATTTTAAAGCATTTATTATGTTCATACAAAGTTAATTACACATTTTTTTTTTTGGTTCTTATTTTAACGATGTTTTTGGAGTCGTAAAAACAATAAAAAACAAAACCAAAAAATTAAAAAACAGGGAGCGATTTCTTCGTTACTTGTTTTTTTTTAATTATGATAGTTTTTTTTTGTTATGTTTTTGTTTTCTTTCATACCAAATGCACTCATGCGTTATTTAAAATTATAATTTTATCAATTATCAACATTTATTGTCGTCCTGTAAAATTTTGCAAAAATCAACTAATAAATTAAAAGCGAAATATTTTTTTTTGGCGCGAGAGAACAATCTCTCGTTAACTCATTTTTAATTTTTACTTCAAAATTCTAAAATCAATCATTAAGAGAAAAAGTAATCACTAAATAAATTTATTAATCAATTTTTATTGAAAACTCCGCTATCGTTTATCAAGAATCTTTTTAATTTCATTTTTTGTTTGTTGTTTTTCGGAGGGAGATATAGTTTTTACCCTCTCCCCTCTCTCTAAATTATATTTTAAAAAATATTAAAATTTATTATTTTCTTTTTAAAACCAAATCTCCCTCAGTAATTTCTATAATTTTCTATTTGGGTTTGTATTACTGTACACATAGATTCGAAAAAGTTGTCAAAAAACAAATATATAACAAATAAATGTTATCAAAGGCAAGATAAATTACTTTTCTACCAAACTGGATATATTTTTTGTTTTTATTCAGTGTAACATGTTTATTCAGCTCGAAAAACATGCAATGTTTACCGATGTATTGGAAAATTCAAAATGGCAGCCGACTGTCTCTCGGAGAGGGTACGTTTGGGAAAAGGTATTATAAATAATAAACTAGACAAAATACTGTTAGAAATTCGCTCAATATATGTTACCGTGACATAAGTTGACATGTATTCGGTTGTTTTCTAACAGTATTTTGTCTAGTTTATTATTTATAACACCTTTTCCCGAACTTAACGTGTTTAAGAGAGAGTCGGTAAACACTGTATGTTTTTCGAGCTGAATAAATATGTTACATTGAATAAAAACACAAAAAATATATCCAGTTTGGTAGGAAAGTAACTTATCTTGCCTTTGATAACATTTATTTATTATATATTTGTTTTTGACAAGTTTTTCGAATCTATGTGTACAGACAAACCCCATTTATTTGTTATATATTTGTTTTTTGACAACTTTTTCGAATCTCTGTGTACAGTAAATACAAACCCAAAAAGTTGTATTATGCATGGTATTCTTTGGCGGCCATCTTTTTTACGCATGTGCGCGCGCCATAAACAAGAAAATTGTGGAGGGGGACCTAATCTAAACAAAAAAAAAAAAGCCATTTTTTTGTCTTATGTAGTTTTTAATGCGGTTTACAAAAACAATGGAAAAGAGTGGTGACTGGTGGGTGCTGGAGTGTGGAGTGACTGGAGTGGCCTGGTGCTGACTGCTGCTTTAGGCGAAGTTGTACAACCATCATCACCCCCCCCCCATCTGTAATTTCTATACTGATAGGTTTTTGAGATGTTTTCACTGGATTATTATTGATTGGACACTAATTAATAAGATTATGAAAAAAAAAAAAATCATTATTTCGACATTTGAAAGGGGGTGCTCACTTTTTAGTTACAACGTTCTAGTAAATCAGTCACCCATTTTGTAATCAATAAAAATGCGGGTATATCAAAACCATAGAAAGTAAAAATGATATGAGCCTACCGCATTGTAAGTCAGAAATATTTTTGTTTCTCAATGAAGAAAAACAAAAAAAAAAAAAAAAAAAAAAAGATAGAATGAACATGACTTTTTATTGTTTATGAAAATAAAGTCCCGAGTTTTTTTTTTTTTTTTTTTAAACTTATTTAGTTTTTGGGGGTTTTATTACTGTACACAAGTTCGAAAAAGTCAAAAACAAATATATAACAAATCAGTGGAGGAAGATGTGGCTGGTTACCTTAATGCATCTAAAACCAAACTCCTATCCTTACATCATCAACGCTCTGATCCCCATCTGGCATCAATTTGTGATGGATGGCTCTCGTCTGGGTGAGTCCCCGTGTTTTGACAAGCTTCTGGGTTTGACCTTTACTCCTGATCTGAAATGGAACACGTACATCAAGTCTGTTGCCAAGGTCGCTGGAAAGATGGTGGGATCCTTCTACCGCTCCAGAAAATATCTCACTACTGATGTATGCAATTCTCTATCTATATAAAAGCCAAGTACGTCCAAGGATGGAATACTGTTGCCATATCTGGGCAGGAGCTGCTAAAAACAGCCTATCCTGTCTTGACAGAGTACAAAATAGACTTCGTGGCTTAGTGGGGGATGCCCTTTTCTCTACCCTGCAACCTCTCTCCCACAGAAGAGACATTGCGAGCCTATCCTTGTTTTATCGTTATTTCCATGGCAGGTGCTCGTCTGAACTCCAATCTCTGGTCCCCCCTCGCCAATCTTTCACGAAAAATACACTGTGAAAAATTTCCCCCACTCTATACCTGTGCCTAAATCAAAACGCGGATTCCATGAACAAAGCTCCGGGTTTGTATTACTGTACACATAGATTCGAAAAACTTGTCAAAAAACAAATATATAATAAATAAATGTTATCAAAGGCAAGATAAGTTACTTTTCTACCAAACTGGATATATTTTTCGTGTTTTTATTCAATGTAACATGTTTATTCAGCTCGAAAACCATACAGTGTTTACCGATGTATTGGAACATTCAAGATGGAGTCTGATTCTCTCTAACACGGTAAGTTTGGGAAAAGATAAATAAAAAACCGGATAAAATACTGTTAAAAACTCGCTCAATATGTTACCGTGACATAGGTTGATATATATTCGGCGGGTTTTTAATAGTATTTTGTATAGTTGTTTATTTATAACAGCTTTTTCCAAACTTACGGTGTTAAAGAGGGTGTGAGACGCCATCCGTAAGCACTGTATGTTTTTCGAGCTGAATAAATGTTACATTGAATAAAAACAAAAAAAATATATCCAGTTTGCCCGAAAAGTAACTTATCTTGCCTTTGATAACATTTATTTGTTATATATTTGTTTTTTGACAACTTTTTCGAATCTATGTGTACAGTAATACAAACCCAAAGCTTCTTTCTTAGAACTGCAGTTGCAGTACTGCTGCACACCTGTTGAACTCTGTTCCGTCTGCCTGCTTCCCACCGGACTACAACTTGGATGTATTCAAGTCCAATGTTAACAAATTCCTTATGAACCGCCCCCCTTAAGTAAACACTTCATCAAATCTCCACACTAGCGTAATGTACTTGCAATAACCCTTATCCCTGAGTTGCTTCCGGGCCTTGATAAGTGGTGATCACTGTGTAAAAAAAGTAACTGGATATGTTTTTTGCGTTTTTATTTAGTCTAATGTAGCATGTTTTTGTTTTTTTAAGTATTATAAATTTCACTAACATGCTGGAGAAATGTTTCATAATTTTCCATCCCGTTGTCAATTTTCATATATCGTACGCCTTCCGATCTCTTGCTTCGTCAACATGCGACTATTTCATATTATTACCCGAAGACACTTCCGTATTTAGGAAAAAAAAAAAAAAAAAAATGGGTGATCGATTTACCAGAACGTTGTAAATAAAAAGGGAGCACCCCTTTCAAATGTCGAAATAATTTTTTTTTTTTTTCATAATCTGGTTAATTAGTATACAATCAATAATCCAGTAAAAAAATCCAAAAAACCTATCAGTATAGAAATTACGCATGGGGTATTGGAGTGATTGTTGTACAACTCCGCCGGTGCGGTGCTTATACACTTATGTTATCGTGCTATTTTTTAAATAGTATTTTCAAGTTTTACATCTTTGTTTATTAAATTGTTAGGTGAAAGTACAGAAGTTACAATACACACGCTAGTTCGGTAACTTATGTTACCGAACTAGCGTGTGTATTGTAAAAAAAAAAAAAAATTATTTTCAGTTTGCGTGCACATAAGTGCACGCAAACTGAAAATAATTTTTTTTTTTTTATAATTACAAATTTAAATCATGAATTTATTCAAACTGTCCTTTATATCGTTAAGTCAATCCCCCCTCCAATATATATATATATATATATAAATTCAAGTTTTACGATATCTTTTTTGTTTATGAATTTGTTAGGTGAAAGTATAGAATAGTTACAAAATACACGCCAGCCTGGTAACATAAGTACCAATAAAGTGATTTTTAATATCGTATTCAGCTAAATCCATAACAAACGGCACTTGAATGAATAGCTTATTTTATTGCCGCTAAACCATAATCACGTGATTAAAATTATAGCAGACGAATAATTGGGAGACAAAAGACTCAGGAAATCCGTTTATGCAGTTTTGATTAAAAAAAAAAAATAAAATACTGCCATTTCTCTCGGTAACGTGATTAAGAACTCCTTAAAAGTAATTTTTTCTGCTATAATACTCTGTAATCTATGATAACTGTCGGAAAAAAAAAAAAAAAATTGAAAGAGTGAAAAAACAGGCAATTTTAGGGGGTGGGCACTCGTATAAGTCTGCCCCCAAAACTGTTCAATGAATTCGTAGGCATGGGCCGGCCAATGAACAGTGTTCGCCGGCCCATGCCTACGAATTCGTAATAGGGGAATGTGAGCAAGAAAAACCGAGAATATAAACAGGGACACAAAAAGTTCATGAATAGTTTTTTGTTTGTTATGACACATAATGGCTGTAAAAAAAAAAAAAAATAAAATAAAAATAAATAATAATAACGTCCCCAACCAGTAACACATTTATTATCAGTATTTTAGATCTGGAATGGTGGCAACTCCAACGAAATGTTGACAATTTCATAAGTATTCCATAAGCTACCTCAAATACATTTGTATATGAAGGCACTGTAGGAATGTGAAAATACTGCACATTGCTAATCAACTTTAGAGAAACATTGATGAATCAAGTTATTGCGGAAAAGAACACATGTGGCCATATTGGGTCTCGTTTCAGTCGCTTCAGGTTTTACCGTAGCCGCTGCTGCTACTACTAACCTCACCGAACGTACTTTCATATTGGTGTTTGCGTGTTATTACATATTATTAATAAGTTCTTTTTTCTTATTCCGTAGTTATATCAATCTGATGATCGACGTTAGAGTTCTCCAGAAGAAGAACAAACAAAAAGCATTTTTTTTAAATTATTTTTCCAGCATCATCTATTGATGAGTGCAGAGATGAAGCGTAGGGGATGGGGGATGATTATTTTTAGTGGTTATATTTGATAGTGACCAGGGAACAAGCCCTTGGATTATATATTAAGAGTTGATCGTTCCGTTTCGTCTTATGGGGGGGGGGGAGGCAATGCGAGAGGGAGGGAAGGATTAATTTAATGTCGGTTGCCTCTAGCGGGGAATTCCGACGGGTTGGAGCTGGATTCCCCCACTATAAAATGACGTCATGGTTAACCTTGCTATATAGCGAGAGGTAGGTAAAAAATATACGAGGGTCGACCAAATAATTGAATAATAAAAAAAAATAACACTTTTTGCATTGATGAGTTAGAAGTGAATGAACGAGGGGGAAAAAATCTTAGTTATGAGCTGGATTTAAAAATACTTTTGCATAAGAATTGGGCGCCATCAGTAGAGAATAAAAAACCCGGCCGGCCTGAAAAGAGAGATCTTACGTACAGTGTACGTAAGATCTCTCTTTTCAGGCCGGCCATGTGTATGTAACGTCGATGTTGGCCAGGGAAAGGAATTATAGAGAACAGCGATTAGTTCTTTTTTTGTTTTTAACTGATCCTTGGTCTGATAATGTCATGGTGATCTGTGATGTGCGATCTTAATTGACCCATTTACCAGCAAGAATTGCCCTTGAAAAGAGTTCTTTAAACACATTTCTCTTCCATGATATATCCATTTGTAAGCTACTTTTAATAGCCATTATTACCCCGAGAACCGCCTCTGGAACCGCTGTAGGAATCTGAATTGTTACATTCTCTGGCAAAATGGCCATGTTGTCCACATTTGTAGCAGCCGCCGCCGCCACCACCACCACTACCGCCATAACTGCGACCACGACCTCCTCCGCCGCCGCCACCACCACCACCACTGCTTGAGGTACAATCTCTGGCGAAATGTCCACCTTCACCACATCGGAAACAGTTTCCACTGCCACCCCCGCCGCCGTATCGACCGCCTCCTCCACCGCCGCCATAACGTCCACCACCACCACCACCGCCATAACGTCCTCCGCCGCCACCACCACCACCGTAGTCATCTTGAAATGTTCCATCAAGAACCTGTTCAATCATACTTTTGGCGGCATCTTGACTATCTGGGTTTCCCATAATCTCAATTCTCCGTTCACCTCTATCGCCAGAATCATTATCGTGAATCTTGATCCGAGCTCCAGAGGTTTCTTCCATTTCACGGATTCTGGAACCTTTTCTTCCAATAATAGCTCCTACACATGAAGAAGAAATATTCATAAACAATGAATTTCCACCACCATCGTCGTAAGATCTGGAAAATTGTTGAGGTCTTCGATTATACATTTTTTTTTTTTTTTTTTTTATCAAGATACTCCAAATAGGTGAACTGGTTTCGCCGAAATACTAAAAATTAAGAGTTCTCTCTTCCGATTCCGTCGGTGATTGGTCGAGATTTTTAAGGCTCTCGTTGAGATGGTAGTGAAATCTCGCGCGACGCGCCACTCCGTGCGTGATTTTGAACAGCCCCTCCCCTATCCCCACCCCCCCAGTTAGTATGCATTATTCTTTTCATGGCATCTTTTCTGTGAAGTTTCTGAATGAAAGTTCTTTTGTGGAACGACCTGTATAGGACGGTAGATACTAGTATTTACTGTTCTATACTTTACTTCATTTCATCTTTTCTGCCCTCGGTCAGCGAAGGAAAATCCGGCGGATTTGTAAAATGCACTCCCACCTTATTTTATTTTTTTTTTTTAGAGGATTATTGTGTAATTCTAACTGTTTTGTCTTTGCCTCTTTCAGGTTTTGTTCATCGTCAGTAGACAATATAGTACACAAACACAACCTTATCTTAGATAAGATTGTACTATTATATTTCTTACAAGACCTCATACTTGGTTTGTTTTCTGAATTTTCGTTCTTCGGCAGGGATAAAATATATAGATGGGACAATAACGCTCCCCAAAGAAGTGTTGAATTCCGGATGCCTCCGTATCGCCGACCCGACCTCAGAATATAGGGCCTCCACTTAGGTAACAACCCAGCCCTCCTCACCTAGTGAGTGGTGTCACGTACACCTCCACCCACCCCGACTTTCCTTGCGCGGAAGGGGCTCTCCAATGGTGAACCCCCCCCCCCCAAAAAAAATACCCGCTCTTTTCAAAAATAATTTTCATTAAGTTCCACCAAATTAAAAAATTAAAATAAAATCTTCCACGTGACGTGTTCTTGTCGAGTGTTTCCAATATGGGGGATCGATTTAGTAGAAAGTTGTAATTAAAAACTGAGCACTTCTTTCAAATGTCTAAATATTGACTTTTTTTTGATAATCTGGTAGATTAGTGTTGGTACTAATGCAGAGAATGATCCGCGCTATTTTTTAAATCGTATTTCCAAGTTTAACTAAAGTTTTATGATATGCTTTTTTATTCAATTGTAAGGTTAAAGTACAGAATAGGTACAAAACACCCTACCCATGTTAAGAATGGCTTTTAAAATAACGTTATTATTTCAGCACGGATCACTCTCTGCATGAGTACCTTAATCGATAATGCAATAAAAAATGATTATAAAAAAAAAAACAATAAAAAACGAAAAGTAGGTAAGAGTGTACTCTATTTGTCCAGCACTAACAATGAACGAGGTAAAAACAAAACATAATTATAATCCACTTCCCAAACTTTTGGTATGTGTCGATGCTAATGTTAGATGAGACAAGCTCAAAGACTGACAAAACGACAACAAGGCAAGGGAGAGGGTCTGTTGTGTGAGTACAGAGGAAAACATTATGCTAAGTGGACCTTGTCGAGACGCTATTCAGGGTGACTGGGTTTTCAATTGTAAGGTCATAGTCCTCGAACCATTTCGGTGTAGTTGTAGCGCGGCCTGATCTCCTCGCCATGCGTACACCACACCACCGTGGCTACTCTAGGTGGACGTGGTGGGGGAGTAGCGGCTGCCCCCTCCCCTTCCCGTGCTTCCCCATAGATTAAAAAAAAACTTTCGGCGCACGTATGGAAGCAGTACGTACGCCCTCTAATTTTTTTATTTTCGTCTTTTTTTAATTTATTTTATTTTTTTCAGCGGATTATTATCGAATGATCACTAATCTACCAGATTATCCAAAAAAATTCAATATTCGACAGATTTTTTTTTTTTTTTTTTTTTTTTAGGGGTAGCTCTAGGCACCTCCAAATTTCACAACAGAATTAGCTCCCCTCCATATGTAACATGATGTAACTTCATTATGAGTTAATAACTTTTGTACCATTTGTAAGACATTTCTTTCCCACACGTCCAATTTCCTCCTGCAGACAGCAAATGAAATCCCACAAACAAAGCCATACCTTTAAACTCAAACTTTATTCACAATGTATCAGAAATGAAAGATCTTTGGTCACGGTAAGTTTTTTGCAAAAACAGTGGCTGAATTTGCTATCCATACGCATGGAGCCTTTAGTTTGATTCCTCTGTGGGAATGTTAGTTCGGGTTTCTTGTAGGAGAATCCATGTTGTACATGGTGAACACGGTGTGAATGTTGGCGCCCAATTGGGGCATATTTGGGACCTCGTGGTCTCTGAAAGAAATAGGAATGAATTCCTATAATCATGCCGAATATCCTCATAGGGTAGAATAAGTTCAGCAATTATGTTGTCTCTGTATTTAGAGAAATGTCTTCGTTCACCCACTGCTTGGTGTCCATGAAGGTAAAATCCTGGCTCTCTGAAACAGAGCGTCGCTGTTATGAGTTCGCTATCTACCATGTTCATTTACAGACTGAAAAAATAATACATGAATGCAAATTGGCTGTGTTCGTTACAACTCTACTTTCAACCGACTCGTTGTTTGTTTCGTTCACCACACTCTTTTCTTCTACCTCTTCTTTTACACACGTCTGTTCGCTTTAGTGACTAAAAATTGTCTGTCCTCCCGCTTTCCTTTCCTCGTTATTTATGGAATCAGGATACGAGATTCCCCGAGACTTTTTTCCACATAAACGCATGCGGGCGCCATCTTGATTCTCAATTTGTGCTTTGCATGCACAAACGCGCAGCCGCTTTAACGGTAAGCCACTTCTTTCTCCACATTCCCCCCTGATCTCATGATCACAGAGACGGCAGGGGGGTGGCGATCGCCGCCGTCGGGTGCTTCTACGAAGGGGGACAGTGCTGCTCTCGTCTTCGCGTGCGCTCTCATCCACCGCCTGATGGTCGGGGAAGGCTTCATCTCCGTGGAGGCTACTGATATCAGAGTCACTGCTTGATAGGGATGGTGCAAACCAAAGCGATGGCCCACTCGTCTCAGAGTCAGAGTCACTCTCATCGTCCACTGGAGGTGGTACATGTGTCGCCGGCCGTAGGTCCCTAACGTGACGGGGTATGCCATCAACCTGGACACACTGCTGACTCACCACATCGGTCACTGTGCCCCGTTTATACATGTCAGTACATCGGTTTCCTGGCGGCTTCACCCAGACAGCATCCCCTTTGGCATATCGATTCCGTTCTATCTCAGTGGCCACAGTTGTATCGGGGTGGATTCCTTTTTCTCGGACACGGTACTGATAGATTGCGTTTGCAGGCGCCGTTCCTGGAGAGACGCCATCCTGTGGCATGAGATTATACCAGTACACAGCTTATGCGATGGTGCACTGCTTCCTGGCTGCAACTGTTTTGATGCTGCGATGGCTTCTCTCAGCTATACCATTGCCAGAAGGCACATAAGCGCATCTAAGCCGCAGCCGCACACTCCATTCTTGTAAGAACTGCCTCATCTGATGGCTGCAAAAGGCTGGGTCGTTGTCCGTCAGCACTTCATTGGGTGCACCTCTTTCACAGAACACAGATGACAGCTGGCGAATAATGTTGCAAGATTCCTGGCGTCCGAGGAGTCTCCAGACTGCGAAACGTGTAGGCCCACAATCAATGAGGGTAAGGAAGTGGTTGCCACCGTAGTGTGTGATGTCCATGCTCACTCTCTGCCACTTACCACTCACTCCCAACTCCCCTTTCTTCCATCGTGCTGGAGCTAGGTCGATGGATTGGCAGGCCTCGCAACTTTCCACCACTCTTCGGATATCTTTTTTTTCTACTCCTGGATCAATCATCTTGACAAAGTACAGTGTCCGCTTGATGCCAGGATGTCCACACTGTTGATGAATGTCCATGATGCACGCTGCATCCACATTACACACAACTGCTGCACATGTGTTTTGCAGATTATCAGAATCTCTCCGAGCACCAGCCAGAAGCCATTGTTGAGGGACTCTTGTCAGAGCATCTGCTCTGTTGAGCGCAGACCTGATCAACACTACGTCCACGGTCAGGTTGTACTCTGTGATGGTGTCGACCAATGTGGCAAGCTGTCTTCGAATTAACATCTCACTCGATGCTCGTGTCGTCAGCCATGCTCTTCCACTTAATGCATCGGTTATCCACCGATGAGTGCATGCCGAGTCAGTCATAATATGTAGAACCTTGGCTTGCCATTGAAGCGCCAAGTTAACGCCCGTCAATGTGGCATCAAGTTCGACCAGGTTTATGTGCCTCGAATCATTCTCTGACCGAAGCCAACAGACATCTTCAATAATGGAATCATTAACTGCAAGGGCAACTCCAAGGGCCAGTGAACCCATCCACCCAGACCGTGAACTCATTCCCGCTGACGCATCACTTTCCCTGAACGGGGTCATCACTGGTCACCCTGGACACAGTCTCTGTCAGCATGCTCCTTAGGGTGACATCGTGTACTGCATCGTCCCATCCCGACGACACGGCTGTTGCATGTCTTTTTATGGCCGCCACGGCCACCCTGAGCCAACCGCACACAGGGAAATGGCCTACCATCTTTCCACAAAGCGAAAACACTGTTCGTCGAGTGATGTTTGATGGGACCTTGGGGACATGACTTCCCCTTCTCCAGCAAAGTCCCTCCTTGCTATTGCGCATGTGCAGGCCAAGAACTTTTGCTCCATTGCACAGACGCTCTGGTTCCTTACATGTCAGTCCAAAGCTCTCCAAGTGCATTCTAACCGATTGCGCTGACATGAGGCTCTCATTGACGAATATATCATCGATGTATGAGGATATTGCCTGTTGCACTGCCTCATCTTGCTGCCGGATAGCATGCATGATTGCTGTCATAATGCCTGGTGCCACATTTAGACCGAACCCTAGCCTGGTTAGACAATATCGGGTTCCTCCAATTTCCACAGTCTGAAATAGCCACAATTTCTTCTCAATGCGTATTTGCAGATAGGCCCTGCGTAGGTCCAGAGTTGCCACGTTCGATCCCTGCTGTCGCCACTCCCTTAATTTGAGTGCACACACATCAGCTTTTGCCGTATATGGGTCGACATGCTCATTGAGCTCACGGTAGTCTAGGACGGGGCGGACCTTTTGTTTGATCTCTTGTACGACGGCCATCAAGGGAATCAGCCCTCGCGGGGGGGCCAAGCTCATCCTCTGGGTATGGAAGAAGCCAGCCATTGTCAATCCACGTTTGCAGTTCTTCTTCATACTGTTCCCTTAGCCACATGGGTGGGGGATATTCCGATAACTAGTTCCGCAAGGATATTAGTGGCTGATCGTTTGACCACTTCCAAGACGCCGTCCATGCATTGGTGTTTCTATCATACTCTGCATGAAAGTCAGGCTCATCGAGAGTTATGGCAGCACAAACATGTTCCTCACATCGGGAGAACTGTACCTTGCCGGTTCTGTCCACAGTAATTCCAGCCAGTTGTGTAATCAAGTCCATACCCAGGAGTAGGTCGTACCTGAGAAGCTCTCCCTCCACCACCAGGGCTCGCACGGCTACAGCAGGCCCGTCGTTGATGCTTGCGCGGATAATGCTCACCCAACAAGAGGCTAGTGAACCTCCGCCTACAATTTGTACCGGAATTCTCTCTGCTTTCCAAGTGGCACAGCATATCTTGCTTACGAGAGTCTGGGTGCACTCAGTGTCCACAAGTGCGAGGCGCTCGCTTCCATTAATGTGTATGCTTACAGTGGGTAGCTTCCTGCTCAATGACGATCTGGGGAGAAGACTGGCGCTGTAGCTTCTTCCCCTTGCCCGTTTCCCGGACAGGTGCGGGCCAGGTGTCCGCGTTTTTTGCACTTGTAGCACCGTGGCCCGTCAAGTTTCCGAGTTGGTTGAGGTGACGAAAGACAATCACGGGCCAAATGGTTTGGTCCTCCACACTTATAGCAGGTTGTAGCTGCGCCCAGGTCCTGCAATCCAACCTGTGATGGTTGTACAGCTGCCGCTTGGTCTATAGTGTTAGGGCTTTTCTTTAGTATTGCTCGTGTCCGCGCCAATACTTCCGATATGTCTATCTCGTCCACTTGGGATGAGGCACAGAGCAAATCTTCCACACTCTTAGGTAATCCTGCAACAAAGGCGCACACCTAGCCTTTGTCTGACATCCCTCCAAAAAGGACCGATAGCTTTTTTAGTTCAGCCAGATACACATCCACCGTTTCCCCGGGATGTAATTTTCGGGTCATGAATTCCTTCCATGCAGTAACTGGATCTAACGCAAATGCTGTAAAAAGGGCGTGCTTGATGCAGGACAAATCTGTTTTTTTCTCATCAGCCAACTGCTGGTATACTGCATATGCTCCCCCAGTGAGGCGCATTGGGACCACGAATTCCATATGCTTCACCCCACTGAGCTGACATATTAATTCTGCTTTTTCCACCCATTCCTGCACTGAGTGATCAGTGCCACTGCCATCAAACAGGGGAATTAGCTTGGGGTCAAATCCTGACATCATGCCGAAATAGCTTGTGTTCGTTACAACTCTACTTTCAACTGAGTTGATGTTTGTTTTGTTCACCACACTCTTTTCTTCTACCTCTTCTTTTACACACGTCCGTTCGCTTTAGTGACTAAAAATCGTCTGTCCTCCCGCTTTCCTTTCCTCGTTATTTATGGAATCAGGGTACGAGATTCCCCGAGATTCCACAAGACTTTTTTCCACATAAACGCATGCGGGCACCATCTTGATTCTCAGTTTGTGCTCTGCAGGCACAAATGCGCAGCCGCTTTAACGGTAAGCCACTTCTTTCTCCACATTGGCACCAAGACAATATTTGGCACATTCAAATTAAACTAATGACAGACCGGCTTACAAAGCATGTAGGCGGCCAAAAACAATATGGTGGTTGTACATGGAAAATTTCTCACACATTTTAAAGAAAACGGGCAAAATAAACTAGTAATAACTAAAAAAAACATTTTCATTGTACGAAAATAATGGAATTGCGAGGCAAAAATCGTGTTTACATAATTGGTGCTTTAAAATAATGTTCAAGCATTCCGACTGTGAAAACATACTATTAATGTATAAAACGTATTTACTAAATCTAGCAAAAATCGACTAATGGTTAGATTTCCGTTAAATTTTTGATACTTATCCACTTTACATATAAAATGCAGATTCCGTAAAATATATGAGAGAATATATATATATATATATATATATATATATATATATATATTTATATATATATTGTTTTTTTTTTTTTTAGTGCGTACCTCCCTCTATTTATTTTTTCGAACTTTGAACAAAATTCACTGGACAAAGCGTGGGAGGGCAGAGCGGTAGCTCTAGATATATCTAAGGCTTTTGACAGGGTATGGCATGAGGATCTCCTCAGGAAAATTAAATCATATGGTATCACTGGTAGAATACTTAACATAATTAAATCCTTCTTAGATAAGAGAAAAATCCAGATTGTCCTCGACGGTCGTGCATCTAAACAGTGTGATATAAATGCGGGAGTGCCTCAGGGGTTTATCTTTGTGCCTCTATTGTTCCTAATATTTATTAATGACCTCCCCGACAAAACTGCCTCTGAGATGGGAATATATGCTGATGACACCACACTCTATAACAGGCATGACAGGAAAACAAATGAATACATAATTAAAGAAATGGCAAAAACACTAGAGGATGACTTCCAATCTGTAGTGGAATGGGGACATAAATGGATGGTCACATTCAATGCTGCCAAGACTAAACTGGTTTCCTTCAATGACTACAAGAAACCTTCTCTGCCACCAATAGCAATGGCCAGTGACTCCCTGTCTGAGAGTACATCTTTCAAATTGCTTGGCCTAACGTTCACAGGAAACATGAGTTGGAACAATTATATTGAAAACATTGCCAGGGCCGCTGCAAAAAAGGTAGGCTCTCTTTACCGTGCTAGAAAACTACTGATACCTGAAAGTATCCTGTACCTCTATAAGGCCACCATTCGCCCATGTATGGAGTATTGTTGTCACATTTGGGCTGGTGCATCTGCTGCTAGTCTCTCTCACTCCTAGACAAGGTTCAAAAGAGAGTCGTCAATCTGATAGGCCCTGAACTGGCATCTAAGCTTCAGCCTCTGTCCCATCGACGAAACGTTGCATCCCTCTGCCTGTTCTACAAGTATTTTAATGGTGAATGCCCTGACGAACTGCAGACACTTGTGCTCCCACGATGTAGACACCCTCGACAAACCCAACAGGCAGCTAAATCCCACCTCCACGCAATAGAGATCCCTAGATGTAAAAGATCTTTCTACTCCAGTAGTTTCTTCCCCAGAACTGCTAGACTCTGGAATTCCATTCCAGGTCCCTGCTTCTCTAACTGTACTGACATGCAGAAGTTCAAGTGTAACGTGAACCGACATCTTGCTGCCCAAATCCCAACATAGTGCCCCAGCAGTTTCTGCCCCTGATAGTAGCCCCCTACACCAATGTGCCTTGTTTGGGGTGAAAATGTAATTAAAAAAAAAATCTATCGAAATTTCTATTTATTATGAAATATAAGGGTTCAAATAAGTAAAAAATATTTTTTTATAAATTTGAATACACGTATTGAACAAAAACTTACCTTGAAGTTACAATAAAAAAATTGATATAAATTTTATGTTTTTTTAAATGTTTTTCCTAATAATTATATACTATTATCAGTTGAATTGTCAAGAAAAAGAAACTTCGTAAAAACTAATTAATTTTTAAAAGATTAAAACGATTAAAATTCCATTATTTCAAAATGTTCTGTTACAACATAGATTTTTTAATTAAATGTGTTAAAAAATTTTTAAAACATTAAATTTTAATATAAACATGGCTCTTGCCAGCTATTTTATCGCCATATTAAAATCGATTAAAAATATTGCACAAAAATTAAACATTTTGTAGGCCCATTACGATATCTTGTTTGTCTCTTTTTACCAAACAAGAATGGAAGACGGTAATTAACCAAATGGACTCTCGTACATATTTAGTAAAATCGTATTCCATATTTAATATACAAATATTTATTAATCATTAATTCCATATTTAATATACAAATATTTATTAATCATTAAACTATGTAAATCTCAAAACCCAACAAAATAATAACAAAGATTAATTACAGATAAACAAAGGTTTTAAAAAATCATTAAGTCGCTTCTGCTTTTCCATACTTTGTATAGTTAACACAAGTCTGACGTCATGGCATCATGCGATGCGTTCCTTTTTTCAAAATTCTTCACATTCGTTTGGCAGTCCCGAGGGAGCTCCGTTTCTAATTTAACGATCCCCCCATTTTAGAAGCATTGACTTTCTGGTCAAATTTTAAACATTTTTTTTTTTACCCTTTATTAAGGCCAAACATCTTTTAAAATAAAATTTGCTAAATTTAGCTGAAATAAAGTTGATAAATCTGAAATGGGAGATCGATTTACTAAAACGTTGTAATAGAAACAGAGTACCACTTAAAAAATGTTAAATATTGAATTAAAAACAATTTCTTTTTTTGATAATCTAGTAGATTAGTGACAATTAGATGATAATCTGCTGATAAAAATGAATAGAAGCGAAAATAAAAGAAAATTACAGAGAAAGGTACTCTTCCATACGTGAGCTAAACTTTCCTTGCACGGACAGGACTCTCCAATTGCGATCCCCTCCAAAACACCCTTTTTTTTCAAAATTAATTTTCATTAAGTTTCAGCAAATTAAAAATAAAACTCTCTTATGTGATGTGTTCTTGCCGACAGTTTTCAATATGGGGATCGGTTTAACATTGTAATTAAAAACTGAGCACTCCTTTTGAATCTCTAAAAATTGACTTTTTTTTTTTTTTTTTTTTTTTTGATAATCTGGTAGATTAGTGTCCAATCGATAATAATCTGCTGAAAAAAATGCAAAAATCAGAAAAGAAAAAAATTATAAGGAGGATGGACATTACGTCTGCCAAAAATCCTTCTAGACTGAGGCAATTTTTATTTTTGAGAAGCTGGATTTTTCCTAAATTAAAAATCTATCTCGTGTCTAACTCTGCTCTTGTAAGACACTAAAGCAGTAAAGCACCCTCCAAGGCATTACCTCCTTTGTCGGGAAATAATTTATCTCCCTCCAACGGCGGGATAATGTGACACAATGGTGGAAAAGTGGGATTGAAGAACCAGCCTCCCAGAGGAAGAGCACTATGACCTGCAAAAATGTCTGGGTAGGATCACTGGCATTCTCCGGTAGGGGCCCCTCATGTCATTACCACTTCTCAAAGAAAACCCTGAGAGAGTAGAACCCCTGGACTGCACAGCAAGGAGTATTCGTTTACTGAAAAATTAAAGGCAGTTATAAAGAATTATTCGAAAATGTATGTGAATTTTAATAATAACTGCTCAAACTTATAAATTTGAATGATTATTTTTATTTATTACAAAAATTTAAATCCTGTAAAAAAACAAACAAATCGTTTAAAAGAAAGTCCCACACTTTCTAATAATGACTGGAAAACTATTTATAAATTTTAATGATTATTTTAATTTATTTTTTAAAAAGTTTATTTATTTATTTATTTTTTTTTAGTCATACATTTTCATATACTGACTCTATTCATTTGAGAAAAATTACAAAAATGCCTGTCATAATTTAATGAGAAATTCTAATTTTATTTTTATTTAATTACTGTTTTATTTAATTACTGTTTTATTTTATGTTAGTTGAAGTTTGTTTTGCTTTTAGCAAAAGATTATGTGAAACCTTGACATTTTACAGGGAAATTTTACGAAAAAGTTTAGGGTCTTCTTGATTTGTCTTCCTCTGTTCTGAAAAGAGTGCTTAAATGAAAACAAAAAATTGTCCACAACAGTTAAACTGCACAAGTGCCAATTGAAGAACTTATAAACTTTCAAAGCGCCCACTCGGGGAAGCTGGAGTTTATCGTCATGTAAAAACAGCTGCATTGGTGAAGTGTGTAGGACTACTAATTTTCTTCCTTTTTCTTTAAATGGAAATTTCTTATTAGAAAAAGTGAATGCCTTCCGTTTCAAAATTCTTCTTTTGACACATAAGGAAACAATATGACTACTTATCGCTCTGTTGTTGTTGGGCCTTCATTTCTGGAAATAAAATCTTATCACTAACCTTAAGTCCGAGTAGCAACATCCCCCTTCCCAGATCAGGATTAGGGTTAAAATAATAGTAATTCATTTTTCTACTATTTTTTTGAGAAATGAAACCACCCTGAGAGTGACCATTTTATTTTCATGTGTGTTGAAAAGAGAGTTTAGAACAAAATTTAATTTTAGAAAAAAAAAAATACAAAAACCCCACTTCAAAACAGTTTCAGAACGTTAAAAGTATACTGGTCAAAATATATATAGTTAGTGGAGTCTATCTCCAAAACACCAGGAGTTTGTAAACTAATAAACAGACAAGAATTTCAACTTTACTTATGAAACAAAGGTACTCAGGGTCCTAATTTCGGTAAATTATATGGATGTATTTATCTCTCTCCCACAGCAAAATAATGTGACAAAGGAGTAATCTGCAAAAAATGCCTGGGCAGCTCCATTGGCATTCCCCAGTAGGAGCGTCTCAAGCAATTAGCAATAAACTAATCCCTTTTCAAAGAGAGAAGACAAAGCCTGAGAAGGTGGACCTCCTAGAATTGCACAGGAGCTGCAATATACGGTGATCAACAGGGAAAATACCATTTCTGAAATGGCATTGACTCTTGATTTTGGTGTCAAAGGTAAAAAAATTCCGAGGTGTAATTACATATATTAACGAAGTAAAATTAATTTGCTTAATTATGGACAATATTTGAAACAACTAAGTTTAATTATGGACAAAATTAAGGTAAAAAGTAAATATGCCCTTGCTGATTTTCAAACTCGCAACCTCTTTCTCAAGTAACGTGTGCCAAATCATTGCCCCAAAATAGCAAGTTTAAAGATGTCACATTGTTTAAATCATCATGCTAAACGTGCGGCAATATGCATAACATGAGACATAATGTAATCTGTTACAAGCTTATTTATGGCCTGCGCATACTGAAATTTTCAAAAAGTGAGGGAGGAAAATAGTGAAAATTTCTTTTCTATCTTTAAAACGTTGTGGACACAAAGTTTTTCAAGTTATCATTATTTTTATTATCAAAGAAGTTTTGGACGACATTATGAACACTCAAGAGATTTATAATCATTTATGTTAAAATTTTTCAAAAAACTAGGTTGACTGATCATCACCTTTCATCTATAATATAAATCTCACCTGTCTGTTTAAATGTATGTGTTTATGTTTGTCTGCCTAAAACTTTCAACAGAGGCGACGGATTTTCATGAGATCTGTATCATTTTGAAGCTCAACCCTTTGGACGACAAGTAACGAAAAATTGGCTAAAAACATTAATTCCTTTACTCTCAACTGGGCACTTTTCTATGGGGAGAGGTCGCTTTTTTCGCCAATATTTTTGGAAGTCATCTCCTCTTTTTGATTGAGTAGCCTTAAGTTAAACTTTTGCCACTTTCAGTTTGGCGATGGGCGCAACAGCAAAGACGTCAGGTTTTTTTTTTCACCTTCTTTTCCTCCTTTGTGGTATGGGTTCGAGCCTGCCTGCCTACCTGCTACTATTTTTTCTTTTTTTTTTTTTGCTCAATACATACCTCCAAACACTCGGGCATCCAGGTTAGTCTCTGATAAAACTCAGAACTGCACAGAAATTTCAGCCAGAGACATCAAAGATTGTCAGCAAAATAAGGCATCAAGCCTCAGGACAAAACTTGGAAAGTGTTTGAATACCTGTCTGTTTTGAACTATTCTAATTTGGAATTGTTGCTGTTGCATTTAGATAAATTTAAATTTTCATTTTATTGACATTAGAAGAGATTCATATTTCATGATAATTTCTTTCTTTATGTGCTTTTAACGTTTTTTTTTTTACGTTTGAATTTACATTTCTAAATAGAATCAAACTATTTCACATTTCTAAATGAAAAAAATATTCTGCAATAATTTTTATTAAACGATTTCAGTTACAATTGTAGGAGTGCAGTCCTTATGACAGCAAAAACCTATTCCTATGCCCCTTGTGGGATACTGAAATTGACATGCATAATTCATATCATCCACGTTTTCTTCCTTTCTGTCAAGTCGAAAGTAAGTTAGAAACAAGGGATAAATATAAATTATAGACAAGGGATAAAAGTTTAATTTATTTTAATTTTTCGGAAAAAAAAATAATTATAAACACTAATTATTATTTGTACACAACAGAAATGACAGCTTCATTCATTTCATAATGAATGTGTCAGGACTTTGTTGATGAAATCAATGAAGGATTTGAAATGATAGTTAAGTTCTTAAATAAAATCATTAGTTACATTTCATATGTTTTTTTCTAGTACCTTCTCCCAGAAGGAAGGCTGTTATAAACATTAAGCATTCAGCAGCTTATATTAGCATACCAAATTCGAAAGTCATTCTCTACAATAACATTGAATATAATGTAATGTATTAAATTTTTTTTATCTAACTTGTATTTGAAGCAAGCTTTTAATTAAAATAAAATTAATTGATGGCAAAATATGATGAATAAATATTCAATGTTCACTGTAATAATTAGAAAGAAACTATTTAAAAATTTAATGCATAAAAACATTAGAAAATATGATAGATTATTATTATATTGGCACATCTGTAGCATGATAAAGTGAAACTTATGTACCTTACTAAATAAATGATCCCAGTTGTATGGATAATGGCCAGCATTAATAAAAAAGTAAAAACTTTGCCAATTTTCCCTAAATAATAATAAGAAAAAGAAAAAGCAAAACAAAAAAAAAAAAACAGAATATCAATCTGGATTAAGTAGGTAAATTTATTAATGCGATTGAAAATTATTATTATTATTATGGGCAACAAAAATCAATGACAAATCATTTTTTTTATGTGACCTTTGTTTATTAATCTATTTTGGTAAATGAAATAGGGAAAATCTCACTTTATATATATGACATGCACACACACATATTTAGTCATCCATAGACAAACTGTTTTTCTGTAAACAGCTCTTCAGTGCAGCTAGAATCCATCCCAAGCCAGTCAACAATTCTATCTCTAAGCCATGTAATCAACGTTTGTAAATCATATCTTCAATGTCTATATAAACACTGACCACTACTTTTAAAAGTGCTCATTTGTTTGTTTACAAATAAAAAGCTTTGCAATATGCTAAGTAAGTAGCAAGCAATATAATTTAATATATATGTACACATGTTGCATATGATGTCAGGAACTCTAAACAAACAATAAAAGAATCGTCCTAGTTGTTGAACTCGAATGATACACTGGTTGAGGAATGGGATATTGTTTGGCATGTCAAAACAATAGAACAAAGAAAAATATTTTCATGAGTTGAAAATTACTAGGCGAATAGGTCACTGTGAAATAATAAAAACAAAAGACTGGAATGAATGTGACAGAGCGGTGTTTGGGATAACAGAGAGCAGGTGCCGACATTTTAAACAACTAGCCAGGATCTGCCATCTCCTCTCTTGCATGTCCAGCCATATGCCGACATGTCAAAATCAACTGATGGTTTTTATAAACTAAAGTTTTTCATTTTATTTTGTTGAGCATAACAGTACAGAACACACACACACACACACACACACACTGAATGTGTTAGATCCTATCCTCGTCAGCTACAAACCAGGGGTACTAACACATTTTTGGTGGTTGGTGGCTATATTGACACCCTTGGCTCCACTGTAATCTTTAGTCAATGGACAGCATATTATTTATTTTTGTCTTCTCTTAGTGATACAGCATTAGTTTTGATAGCATTTTATGGTGATCATCTTGTTTACATATTGTCACTTTCACTTAAGAGTGTTCATGATATTTCAACTTAAATTTATTTGATTGAAATATCTTTGACCAGATCTTGCTGGAAGTCTATTGAGTTACAAATTGAATCTGTTTCATGTCTGCATTTAACAGCCAGCCAGTCATGCTCATTCTGAATAGGAAGGAATTGTTTGACTGTCCAATGAAACCATGGCAAGCAAGTAATTTGTTTAACATGAACACTATTTGAAATGACTGTCCAATTTTGGACAAAATTAGAGTAAAAAGTAAATATGCCTTGGTTGATTTCCAAAATCACAACCTCTTTCCCTAAGTGCTGTTTAATAAACCATTACCCCAAGGTAGCAAGTTTAAAGTTTTCATGTCATTTAAATCAAGCATGATGTCACTTTAGTAGGGGAATCCAGCTGCAACTCTTCAGAATTCCCAAATGAAGGAGATAATACATTGGAGGCTGACCTCCATAAGACCAAACAAATGAACAATCATTTCACATAACACTGTAATAGTACAACACCAACCAGATTACATTCACAACTTTCTTAGCTCTAAATCGATATAACACATGTATACATACACCAAACAGACGATTCCCTACAATGCGTTAAAGTACAAAAAACAAACATAATTAAAAAGCAAAACGCAAATCAGCGATTAAAACTCTCTTTGTCCACAACTACGTCCGCTTCATGACTATAAAAGCGTCAGCTTTTTCGACAACCGGTAGATCGGCCCATGTGTGGCAAGCTGTTACCACCTGACGAAGGCCAGAAGACTAGTTGGCTGAAACGTCGTGAAACAACTAACAAAAGATGAGGATAATAGTCTGCAATAAATAAAATTAATAAATAATACTCATCTCATTGAATTCCAATTAAAATAATATATATCATTCAGTACGGACCCGACCATGGAAGATCAAATAATAAGCATGAATTTATAAGACCAAAAAATTCAATCTTGATTGCACTTCAAGAGTTGATAGAGACGTTGAATCTCTACTGTTCTAGATGAGCATTGTCTGAAGATAGCAGTTTCAATCCTACCCAAAGCCGGCCAGAGGCTTACTTGTTCAAAAATGTGGTGAGACGACAACAACTACGGAAGGCAGTAATTGCAGTGAATGCAGTCAGGAGATTCAGAATTCCTATCCGTCGCGGTTACCACCTGACGAAGGTCAGAGGAATAGTTGGCTGAAACGTTGTGAAACAACTAATAAAAGATGAGGATAATAGTCCGCAATAAATAAAATTATTAAGTAGAGAAGTCATAAATTTTGCCATGAAGCCTACCCAGCTTTTGGATCCAGATGCAACATATGTGGGAAAGCTAACAATTGGAGAACAATTTGCTTATCAAGCAAACTAAAACAAAAGTCAAGGCCACAAAGTAGGGGCCATAAACAATGAAAGTTAGGACATTAACCACAATATCGGAGGAACCAGTCAGAGAAAAAGCAATGAATCCAAACTGATGCAGTTTACAACACCCAAGAATAGGACAAACAACTCAAAAAACCAACATTTAATAGCATCCAAACATTCTCTATCACTCAGAGAAATGAAGCTTTTGTTTATGTAAACATAAAATTGCCAAATAAAAGTGGATTCCATAGGCTGTGATTGAAAATTGAGAGAGAGACTCAAGGAAGCACATTAATAAGTCTTTACAATTCGTTTCCCAGTGAGATGCTGATGATTTTTCAAATATAAACAAACAAGAGACAAGGAACTGATAGTATACAACTGCACTTCAATAAATTTTCATGATAGCATCAACATATCATGTAAATACAATGAATCAAACTGGCACAACAGTATTTTTTACATTGTAGATGTGCAAGAACCGGCAGTTCTAAGACTACTCTCACTAGAACAACTCGGACTAATTACCTGTCAATGTACAATCAAAAAAAGAAGATGCACACTAAACTCCTGTAATAACACCAATCAATGCAATCAAATATTTGATGTAGATGGATCTAGACTAGTTTGTGAAAGAAGCAGTAAGTAGGTTAGTGAATGCTAGAATTGTAATGAAATGTGCATGATTTAAATATAGATGATGCTAGTGAGTGAGAAATGGTTACATAGAAGCGTGTGATAATGTTGTGAGGTATTAATTCAAATGAACAGAAGCAAGTGAATATGAAGACATGCCAAAGTACGGTTTGTGATCATGCTAATAAAATGAGTAGTCGGCCATATTTGAAAAATGGTAGATGTTCGTTTTTAGATGATCTAGTATTCTTTAAAGTGATCATACGTAATTATAATATGAATAACGGAGAGGCATATTCAGAGTAAACTGTTAATCCAATAAATGATCCAGAATAAGAGAGCAGTCAGTAATTGCAACTATAATTGTAATGCGTTGTGTATAAAAAATAATATGTAGAAAGGTAAGTAATAAACTGGCTGCATATAAAGAAGAAACCGAAGAAATAAATGTAACAGTAATTTTGAGTGGGGGGGGGGGGAGTAATTTGCATTGGAGAGAAAACCTAAGCTACTCTCTCAGTGGACATACGTATTTGAGAGAGTTCGGCGAGTATGAAAAAAGTAATAATTGTAAAGCAGGGATAAAATGAATGTCTTGTGGGCTAGAAACACGCTTTAGTAGTAACTGGAAGTAAATAACCGTAAAAGTTGTATGTAGAAAGTGTTTACTCATAATCCTATAGTTGCAAAGTTATAGTTATTATATTAGAGAAGCGATATATATTAGCAATAAATGAACCTGATAAAGATATAGTCTTTAATAAAGCAAACCTATCAAGATAATAAAAACTCTACATGATTGAGAGGAGCAATACATATCTTAAATAAAAGATGAGGAAAAAAGTTACATAGAACTTCATTATATCATCAGATCAATAAGGAAAGAAGAGACGAGAAAGAAAAACCTTTCAGCCATGATATTTTGAAGCTAAATGCTTCTCATCAGAACAGGATAAAAGCCAGCATTATACAAATATTAAACTATAAAAACAAAAACTGGCTTAAAAACAATTAGATTAGAAACGAAAAATAATATATATATATATATATAATATAACTACTTAATTTACTCACATAAATTAATATACGAAAGTATAGATTTATGCATAAACTTTAAGTATTTACTTCAAAAGTGCTCAATACGTAAGTAGAGCTAGTTATATATATATATATATATATATATATATATATATATATATATATATATATATATAAGAACAAAGAATTAATAAAACATGTTTAAAACACTTTAAGAAGAATTAAAAACATATTTAATTTTAAAAAAGGAAACACAAATTAAGTGAATTGTCCTTAATCTGCAGAGTATATGTATATATAATATAAAATAACAAACTTGTTATTGAAATTTAGTCAAATTTAAAAAAAAACAAAACTTATAAACCTGTAAGGAAGATATACAAAATTTTAATTATTCAACAGGAAGTACAAGAAAATCCTTCTTCCATGGAGTTTTGAAGAATGTAATTCTTCTCTTCAAAGGGAAGAAAATTGCAAAATATACAATAAATTTTGTAGGTTAATTCATTAAAGGAAACAAAGAATATGAAATCAATCATATTTGCATAAAAAGTTATTTAACAGTTAGAGACAGTTTATAGGGATTCAATGAGATTAAGAAAGCAAGAAACAGAGGAAAAGAGAGAAAAGGATATGATAAAGATTCAATGAAAAAGACGGTAAAATCTAGAACAGGAAAAATTCAAAATGAATCTGTTAAAAATCCATTGGTAATCCATTAGAAAATAGAATTATAAATGTCCAAAGTAAAATGCAGCTTCCAGAAAAAAAACATCAGATCATGGAGAAGTGAAGATTCATCCTATATATAATAATTTGATTGCAGAAATTCCCCTATGGACTAAAGTACACTAGGTTTGCTCCAACAGAGGCCACATACAAATTTATTATGTCTAGACTATTAGCCAGTATATTATGTAACTTTTGAACGCCATCTTACACACATTTATCCACTATATTAATAATCTTACATTCCATCCAATGAAAAACATCTTCAAAATCACAAAGATTTACAGTGGAAGTAGCTGTTATTTTTTCCCTCTAAATAAAAATTACTACTCCCGCTCCCAGTCGACACCAGGGGGTATTCTACATTATGGTCATATATGGGGGTTCACTCTAATTTTCTGGCTCATATACTTATACACATTCCATAATCTTTCCTTTTCCTGATCCCCCCCCTCCCAAAATGATTTCTCCCTCCTCACATTTCACAAAATTTCATTGGCTGACAACTAACTATGCATTAATTCCAGATTGAACAAATTCTCATTCAAAAAAGAACGCTCCAGAGATTAACACAAACATGCTTTCCTGATTAGATTAAGCAATCATTTCAGATAAAATACCCTGATTACAAACATATGAACATGTTTCAATGTTTTAATAAGCTACGACTGCTTTCATTAACATTAAATATACCGTACATGTTAGATTTTCGTACACAGCTATGATAGAGTGATACATATTTTGTGTTTAACTACAGCATACATAATGTTTTCCAACATAGGCTGATAGCCATTATTTCTTCTTCCTTTCCTAAAGGCTAGATTAAACCTCATTATACACTTATTAAAAAATAATCAAAAATCATTAGGCAATTATTGTAGTGCACACCTGGCATATGTGTGATTTGGAAGCCTCTAAACTGTCTAAAACGTTTAATTTCTTCTTCATTAGTATGACTGACTAAAATTCTTTCCTTATAGGCTAAATAGAAAAATAAAAACAACTGATTACACCATTGTTGCAGCACAGACCCGGCTTGGGTGTGACTTGGAAGCCTTTAAACTGTCTACAATGTTTAGTTTCTTCTTCCTTACTACCATTGACTAAGATTCTTCCCTCATAAAAATGTAAAAACAACTGATTACGTGTTTATTGCAGTACAGATCTGGCATTTGTGTGATTTAGAAGCCTTTAAACTGTCTAAAACGTTTTTCTTCTTCCTTAAGACAACTGACTAAAATGCTTTCCATATATGCTAAATACCAAAATACCAAACACCATTACTACATTACTACAGTCACGACACGAATTTTGTGTGATTTTGAAGGCTTTAAACTGTGCTTTATTAGATAATTGAAAATTAAACACATTGATTATTAAAAATAAATTGTTACTTTAGTTTTAACGTAGATATTGGTCTTGAAAACTAAAATTCCAGAATGGCGTTTTACAATGATTACATGTGCTTTGTTTTATAATTACATTTCATAAACAAAAATTTGGACTAAAAAAAATAAAATAAAAAGGCCACTATAGATAAGGGGAAATAAGAAAGATGGAAATACATATAATAAGGAGTAAGAGAGAAACAAACAGAAAAAGTCCAAACTTTATCAGTTGTTCATGTATAAGTTGTCCATGAAATGGCATTCTGGAGAAAACGGTAATTGTCCAAAATAAATTGAAGCAAATTATGTGTATTAATTCCGCAAAGACAGTTGCATTTTTTTCAATAAACTCAGGGTCATTTCTGTTTTCAGGTTGTACCTGAATTACCTTGTGTTTCTTTTAGATTCATAAATCTATATATCTATAAAAGTGAAAATGTCTGTCTGTCTGTCTGTGTACATTTCCCTACCAAATAACTCTGTCAATTTTCGGTCTACAGACTCGAAATTTGACATACGGGATATTGAAATTTGGGAAAATCTTTTTAATCGGGTTTCAGCCAGACATTTTGGTGTTAAGGAGTTAAAGTTCAACGATTTGACCCTTGAGAACTCTACCAAACTCCTCCGCCAATTTTGGGACTAAATACTTGAAATTTTAGATATAGGTTACTTGGACATGGATTTAACTTTATAACCAGCATCCACAGTGTTGGGCGATTAACTCCAGCTTCCCCCAGGCATAGCCAGTCTATTTGGCGTCCGCCTCCAGGTTTCTTCTGTAGGTGTTCTTTGGTCAGCCTCTTTTCCTCTTCCCCTGAAGATTCAGGCCAGGGTCTGGCATGTGATGTTTGTGGTTGTTTCCTCAAGGTATGCCCGATCCATCGCCATCTTCTTCTATTCTCTTCTTCTGCTGGTACTTGCTTGGTTCTTCCCCAGAGACCTGTGTTACTGCTGTCAGTTGGCCAGTGGATCTTTAGCATTCTTTGAAGACATGAGTTGATAAAAGTTTGCACTCTTCTGATGGTGGTTTTTATTGTTCTCCATATTTCTGCTCCATACAGTAGGACTGATTTAATGTTACAATTGAACAGGTGGATTTTGGTGCAAGATGTGAGGAATTATATAAGGGAATGGCTTGTCAGGTTGTATATGGAGGACAGTTGACATGCCAGTTCAACATAAGGACCGGCGTATGACAAGGATGCTTTCTGTTGTTGTTCTTGTTTCTTCTCACCATTGACTGGGTGATGAGGCGGACGATGGATGGACAGAGAGACGGCAACCAGTGGACTCTCTGGACAGCTGGACGACCTTGACTTTACTGATGAACTCGCTCTGCTCTCCCATAAGCAGCAACAGATGCAGAACAAGACCTCTACCCATGCCTCTCAAGTTGGTCTCCAAATACACCCCAACAAGACAAGATCTTGAAATTCAACGCCTCCAGCAAAGAGGCAGTGAAGTTGGGCAACAGCAACCTGGAAGAGATCGAGACCTTCATATACCTTGCGAGTGATCATTCAGCAGGGAGAAACAGATGCAGACATTAAGACCTGCATCAAAAAGGCAAGAACATCGTTCATAGCCCTCAAGAACATCTGGTAATCCAACCTCATCATGCTGGGTTATGTCATAAAAAATACCAAACAAACAAACAACAACAACAACAACAAAAAAAAAACCGACAAATATACAAACAAAAAATATTTTATTTTCTTTTTAACAAGATTTTCCCAAAATATTACTAACAAAAAAGACAAAAAGAAAAACAACGCAAACAAGCAAACAAATAAACAAAAAAAGAACAGTTTAGACAAGTTTTAGCAGTTTCAGTGCTAACTGTGCATATACTCACTAGGGCTATGACAACAGAATACTCTTATCATTGTTTTGACTCTCGAGTATATATCCTACACAGTTAATCAATCGAGGACCACATCACTCTATAAAAGCGTATTAGAACGGATTCACTCTCGAGAGTCAAAATAATGAAAAGAATACGCGGTTGTCCTAATAATAACAAATATAGTGGAGGGGAGGTAACTCTTATCTTTAATATAAATTAACTTCCTTTGGCAAATTTTGTAAAATATAATTCGATCACTATTTTTGTTGTATAACATTTACAGTTTTTATTTGTGTACGATATTACGTGAATTTTTATTTAAAGGCGAGTATCAACAAACATGACTCAATACTGTCGTTTAAAAATTCAAACACATTTTTACAATAATTCTTTGCGACACCTCCCAAAAGAAAAAATATATGCATTAAAGATACTTATATAGTTGTTGATCGTTTCTTCAAGACGGTGGCTAAGTGGTTAACAACATGGATTGAAAACCTGAGTGTGCCATGTTCGATTCTCTCCGGTAAGCATCTCTGAACCTCACGAAAAATTTTATAGATCTTTCTTTTTTTTTTTTTTTTTTTTTTTTATAGGTATTTTTTTACAATCTAACCCAAGTGTAGTTTACTGCCTAAAAAGAAATCAAAATCTACTTTTATTTATTTATTTATTTATCTATTTTTTTTTTTTTGGGGGGGGTAATTCGTTTCAACAACTATCAAAAATAATATGAAAAGTGATAATTTAAAAAAATAATAAAGATTAAAGATTTTAGAATGCGGGATAACTTTCTTCTATAAATTTTACGTAAAATGAGCACTCACTTCTTGGTCATGTAGCGGTCAACCAGATATGAAACCGTTAGTATTTTTATGTTTAGTGGCAATAGGGGAGAGGAAGAAGGAACGGGGAGGAGAGTCATAAATTCCAAACATTTTAAAAACGCGTAGAAACACTTCCAACATTGGGGAGGGGGGTAAATTTATAATTACATAATTTCTACTTTTTTTTTTTTTTTTATAAGATTTGCACTTAAAAAGGTCTCACCATTAAAAATTAATCTGTATTTCTAGATATTTTTCACTGTCAAAAAAAAAAAAAAAAAAACAGACAAAAAAACAAAAGAAAACAGGAATGCCCCCTTGCATTTTCTTTTTGCTTCATCTTTTTCCAATATTTTGAATGGATTATTATCGATTGGACACTAATCTAGTATATTACCAATAAATTTTTTTCATTGTTTGTTAGAGGTGCTCAGTTTCTAATACGGCATTCTAGTAAATCAATCCTGAATATTGGAACAACAGAATGAGAACACGCACACTCCTCTTTATATAAAGGATTTTTCATTTATTAATCTAAAGTCAAACATTCAATTTTTGGTAGATTTTACATTATATTTATATGTGAAAGTGATCCCACACTTAAATGTAAAATTTTCATTATTTTTTAAAAATTATTACATTCATATCATTTTTAATGGCTGCTGAAATGTATTAGCGAAAAAAAAGAAAGAAAAAGATTTTGATTTATTTTTAGGAGGTAACTTATGATAATACAAAAAAAAAAGAATACTAAAGATTTAAAATTTTAGAGTGGGGATCACTTTCCTTTATAAATTTAATATAAAATGAGCACCTACTTCTTGGCCACATAGCAGTCGACGTATAAGCGTTAGCATGTTTTCAGGTTTGGTAGCTGGGAAAGGAGGAAGGATTGAACGGGTATCATAAGTTCCAAACATTTTAAAAACATGTAGAAACACTTCAAACATTGGAGTTAGCCTTAAAATATATAACTCTACAATTTCCACTTTTCTATATGAGATTTGCATTTGCAAGGTTTCACCGTTTAAAATTAATCATTATTTTCAGATATTTTTCAGACTGTTAACACAGGAAAAAAACTAGGGTGAACCTGTACAAGGCATCCACTTGTATTTTTTTCTTTTCGACTTTTTAAATTTTTTTTCAATAGATTATTATTAATTAGACACTTATTTACCATATTATATATATAAGTAAAAAAAGCAAAATTTTCAATATTTGTAAGAGGTCGATTACTTTCTAATACAACGTTTTTAGTTAATCGATCTCCCATATTGGAACCACTCAATGAGAACACGCACACCATTCTTCTATAAAGGAGTTTTCATTTATTAATCTAAGAGTAATCATATTAATACATTTATTATCCAATGTAATCTGCATTTTTTCTACTAGTCGCCAGTTTGTTTTATCAATTGAACACTGATCTACCAAAAATTGAATGTGGCAATCAATGCAAACATGGCGACCAGTGAAAACAATAAGGAATACAGTGGATGATAAAGGTATTAATAGGATTGCCCTCAGATTAATAAATGACAAATCCTTTTTAGAAGAAAAGTGTGCATGTTCTCGTCGAGTAATTCCAATATCCAAGATCGATTTACAAGAACGTTGTATTAGAAACTTATCATCCCTTACAAATATTGAAATTTAGTTTTTAATAACATGGCAGGTTAGTGTCCAATCGATAATATACCCTGAAAAAAAAATTAGAAAAAGATGGGAAGGCAAGAAATACAAAGATATAGGGTTGTATTGTGCAAGTCGGCACTATTTTTTTTTCTGTGTACACAGCTTTAAAAATAGCAGAAAATAATAATAGATAATAAATTTTAAACTGTGAGACTTTTTAAAGTGCAAATCTTATAAAAAAAAATGGAAATTATGAATTTTAAGCACCTCATCCCAGGTTTGAAATGTTTCTACATATTTTAAAAATGTTTTGAACGTATGATGCCCTCTCCGTTCTTTCTCCACTCCCTCTACTGCTACCACACATAAAAAAATGCAATAATTACATGCCTGGTTGACCGCTATGTGGCCAAATTAAAAATGTTAAAATCATATGAGAAAGTGATCCCATACATTTAAATGTCTAATTGTTTTTGGCACTGTTTCACAATAGTTCACTGTGCAGAGGAAGATAACTCTCTTTTACTAAGAAATCCATTCAGTTTTTCATCTCCACATTTAGGATGCATTATGTAGTGATGTTTTTATTAAATCTAAACATTAAAAAAAAAAGAAAGCTGCAGCGAAATTTTTTTAATGTAACAAAGTTGATAACATTAATAACACAAAATGTATAAGACTATTAAGAGAAAGCCAATGATATTTTCATTATATGAAAACATTTAAAAAAGAAGCTGCAGCAACATTTTTCAAAATTAAAAAAGTAAATGTTATGGTAAATGTTAAGACCGACCATGTGTCTAACTCTTCTCCTGTGGTGAGTCAAGTAACTAGAACCATTTACAGTTTTTATTACTACACGATATTATATGGATTTTTTAATTTAAAGATGAGTGTCGACAGTCATGTATCAACATTTTGTTGTTAAAAAATTCAAACATATTTTCACAATAATTCATTGTGATACCTACCAAATAAAAAATTTATGTATTAAAGATACTTACATAGTTGTTGATGGGTTCTTCAAGTCGGTGGCTAAGTGGTTAACAACACGGACTGAGCACCTGAGTTTTTTTAATTCGACTCTCTCTAATAAGCATCAGCAAACATCATGAAAAATTTTATAAATATTTTTTTTAAGGGATTTTTTTACAATCTACGCCAAGTGTAGTTTATTCCCTAAAAAGTAATCAAAATCTACTTTTTTTGGTTAATACTTTTCAACGAAAGATAATATAAAAAGAAAGAATTAAAAAAATAATAATAAAAACTAAACATTTTAAAATTGAGGATCACTTTCCTATGTAAATTTTACTTAAAATGGGCACCCAATTCTTGGCCACGCATCGGTCAACCAGACATGTAATAGTTAGCAGTTTTTCAAGTTTGGTGGCAGAATGGGCGGAGAAGGAAGGGGGAGAGGTGTCATAAATTCCAAACCTTTTAAAAACACATAGAAACACTTCAAACGTTGGGGGAGGGGTAAAATTTTTAATTCTATAATTTTTATTTTTTTTAATAAGATTTGCACTTAAAAAGGTCTCACCATTAACAGTTAATTAGTATTTCTTGACATTTTTAGCTCTTAACAAAGAAAAAACAAGGGGCGCCCTGTACATTGAATATCCCCTTGCATTGTTTTTCATTCCGTCTTTTTCAATATTTTGAATGGATTAATATCAATTGGACACTAATCTACCATATTACTAAAATATTTTTTTACAATGTTTGTAAGAACTGCTCAGTTTCTTAATACAACATTCTAGTAAATCGATCTTGAATATTCAGTTTTTTTCAGTGGTCGCCATGTTTGTTTTCGCGTGTACATTCAATTTTTGGTTAATTAATGTTGAATCGATAATGCAGAAAACAAAAAAAAAAGAACGAATAAATAAAATAAAATAAATAATAAAGTGGGGGGGGGGTCACTTTGCTTTATAAATTTAACTTAAAATTAGCACTTACTTTTTGGCTACATAGTGGTGAACCAGACATATAGTCGTAGCATTTTTTCAGGTTTCTTGGCTGAGGAAGGGAGAAAGATGGAACGAGGATCATAAGTTCCAAACATTTTAAAAATATGTAGAAAAATTTTAAACATTGGGGTGGGCCTTAAAATTTATGATAACAATTTCCACTTTTGTTTTTATATAAGACTTGCATTTGAAAAGGTCTCGTTGTTAAAAATTAATTATTATTTCCTGATATTTTTAAAACTGTTAATGCAGAAAAAAATACTAGGGTGAACCTGTACAACGCATCCACTTGTATTTTTTTCTTTTTGACTTTTTTCATTTTTTTCAACGGATTATTATCGATTGGATACTAATCTAGCATATTATCAAAAAAGAAAAAAAAAGAAAAATTTTCAATATTTGTAAGAGGTCGATTACTTTCTAATACAATTTTTTTAGTTAATCGATCCCCCATATTGGAACCACTCAATGAGAACTTGCACACTCTTCCTCTATAAAAGAGTTTTCATTTATTAATCTAAGGGAAATCATATCAATATCTTTATTATCCAATGTGTTCTGCATTTCCCCCCACTGGTTTCCAGTTTGTATTATCAATTGAACACTAATATAACAAAATTTGAATGCACACATCAGTACAAACATGGCGACCAGTGAAAACAATACAGAATACATTGGATAATAAAGGTATTAATATGATTGCCCTTAGATTAATAAATGAAAACTCTTTTATAGAGGAAGAGTGTGTGTGTTCTCGTCGAGTAGTTCCAATATTCAGGATTGATTTACTAGAATGTTTTATTAGAAACTGTTCATCTCTTACAAAAGAGTAGAATTTAATTACTGTAAAAAATAAAAAAAATACAAAAAGACGAAAAAAATGGCAATAGGAGAAATTGCATAGCACAGGTCGACCCTTATTTTTTCTGTGTTAACAGCCATAAAATATCTGGAAATAATAATTAATTTTTGACGGTACAAATCTTATATAAAAAAGTAGAAATTGAGGAGTTATAAATTTTAGCCCCCCCCCCAATGTTTCTACGTGGTTTTTAAATGTTTGGAACTTGTGAACCCCCTCCTTCTTTCCCTCCTGTATCTTCTCCAACACATGAAAAAATGATTACATGTCTCATCAACCTCTACATAGTCAAGAAGTGGGTTCTCATTCTACATTATATTTATATAGGAAAGTGATCCCCACACTTAAATGTTAGATTTATATGATTATTTTTAAAAATACTTTCTTTAATATTATCTTTAATGGCCGTTAAAACGTATTTGCTAGAAAAAAAGAGTAGAATTTAATTACTTTCTAGGATGTAAACTACGCTGGGTTAGGTCGTAAAAAAAGGTATTACTTTACTTTAAGGCCAGTCTCACGTCCGTACATAACAAAATATTTTTTTTGTAGATTTCGGTGTGTTAAAAACGAATCTGAAAACCGTTTCCGTTGCAAAAAAATAGTTTTCATGATATGAAGAAATTACTTTTTCGAAAAGTGGATAATCACTTTTCCATGTAAATTTAACTTAAAATGAGCATCCACTTTCGGGACACTTGGGAGAGGGGGCATTTTTTGTGTGTTTATTGGCTAAAAAGTTTTTGTTTGATTTCTTTTGCATGGTATTAACCCCTGAACGCTGGGACTATTTTCCATTTCACAGCAGAGTCTTTGTTTACGCCTTGTTACAGTGTAGTATTGGCGAAAAATTAAAATTAGACAAAAAAACAAGTAGTTTTCCAAATATTAAACCATGTAATTCTATATGTTACCACGGGTGGCCATTTTGTACGTGCATAGTTTAATATTTGGAAAACTACTTGTTTTTCGTGAAGGCCAGTCTATGAAATGGAAAATAGTCCCAGAGTTAAAAAGTAAAGCACTCAACTTTTTTTTTTTTTTTTTGAACATAGAATTTTAATTTCTTTTCAGTGGCGGACAAAACATAAAATACATTATCGCACTTTTCGGAGGGGGGGGGGGTTAGGATCAGAACAGTTTAACATTTCAGCGAAATTCTGTTTTGTGACATAATTAAAAAATAATTAAAAAAAAAATGGCAAAATGATCCGTTGTGTTGTGTTAAAAGATTATAACGATTTCTGTTACAATTTAATCCCCCTCCTCCTTCTCACAGCAATATATACGTGAAAGAATATCAATTAATTTATTTTCGAATTAATTTTTGAATTAATTTTCAAATTATTTAGAAATTATTCATTCTTTCTACAAAACTTATCTAGGTAAGTAGAAGAGTAACGTCCCCCCCCCCCCATCAATTAGTTTTTGGTGGCTGCCTCCCCCCATTATGTATCGAAAGTTATAAGCTAACTCCTTCCCCTTTCCCGCTGAAAAAATCGATTCCTTAATTAAAATAATATGTCTGTATGTCAAGGGTGCACATCCGATTATTTTGGAATTGTACATTGTTTCTACAAAAATGACAAGGAATCTTTGGCATTTTTAAGAAACCATGGGGTCCTGCCACATGATGTTACATGCGATACATGCTAAAAAACTGCATTTTTAAGGAGGAGAAGAGTCAGTGAAGATGCAGAGGTAGCTTCCTTATTGCAAAAACCAAAAATAGGCGCTATTGCAACGTCACCGTTAGCGACTTCAAAGGAACATTCCTTTAGGATTGCCGAATTTCCGCATGGAAAATAATTTTGTTCATCAACCACTGGCTTAGTAAGCACTGGGACCATGCTACAATGCTTAAGTGCTTACAGATATCCACCAGAACGTCCGTTGACTGGTGGTCTTTCTGCAGTGAGGTCACTGATTTTTGGTTTTCGGAACAAGAAGCCATCGGTGGCCCTAATATCGTTGTAGAAATAGACGAAACGTTGGTGGTACATAGTAAATATAATAAAGGCCATCTTCTATCCCAAATTTGGTTGTTTGGTGGAATAGAGAGAATTAGCAAAAAAAAAAAAAAAAAATTGTTATTCCACTGGTTGGTCCTATCGGTGAAAAGAGGGATAGAAGGACTCTCCTTCCAATTATATTAAAATACGTTCAGAGTGACCGGTGGGGTGCATACCACACCCTTCAAGACCATGGGTACACCCACTATATGGTGAACCAACTCCGAAAATTTCGTTGACCCATCCAACTTGGAGATTCACACTCAGAACATAGAACACTTATGGAGAGACATCAAGGAGTGGGTCAAGCGTCCTGGCATTAAAAGCAAGTACCTTTACCAATACTTGGCCAGATACTTGTTTTTAAAGAACCATGGCGAGGATGGAATCATGCATCATTTCCTCATTCACGCTGCACGCCTCTAAACCCCCCCCCCCAACATCAGCGTTAGCGACTAGAGCCTCAACTCACAATCACGGACGAATCAACCGTCGAAGAAAATTAGTGTAAGTGGATTATTTTTGTCATAATTTTTCTAGAAATATTGAATAATTTCGAAATCTTTTGCAGATTAATTAATTGGAGATTGGTTTACGACGGAAACATTTTTATTCTTTTAAAGCAGACCAGGTACGTGCACGAAGGCACAGTTGGCAACGATGAAGATAATTAATGTAAGTGGATCATCATTTTGCCATTTTTTTCTTTGTTAATCATTCTGTCTTTTAATTTAAAACGGAACGAAATTTAGCATTCTCCGCAAGTTTTATCCAAAATTTGTTTTGAAATGTTAAACTAATGCATTATCCCCCATCCCGAAAAGTACTATAATGTATAAATGTTAAACTAATGCCCCCCCCCCCCCCCGAAAAGTGCTATAATGTATTTTTGTCCGACACTAATAAAAAAAAAAAAAAATTTTGTTCTGGAAAAGCAGTTTGGTACACGAGTGTGCGAGCGAATGGCCATGTAACAGCTTTCGTTGATGCTACCGTGCGCTCACGCATGGCGTGAACACAAGCTGTGAAATACCATGCAAATGGTAAATTTCCGATGGAAACGGTTTGCAGATTCGTTTTCAGCACACTGAAATCTACAAAAAAAAGTATTTTGTTATATTTGAACATGAGACGGGTCTTAATGTAAAATTTTACCGTAAAAACTACCAAATAAACAAACAAAAGTATACATACAAACAAAGAGGCATTAATTTTTTTTTTTTCTAAGATTTTTCCGAAATATTACTACAGGGTGACCCCCCCAAAAAACAGAGGACATTCAATTGTTTTTCTGCGCATTTTACAATCAACAGAGAAAAAAAGGCCAAAGACCCTAGTGTTTTGATGTGATGTTTTGAATATAATAAACTAGTTATGACCAAAATTTAATTTCATTCGGACAAGCACTAAAAAACAGGGCCTAATTAGAGTTGGGGCCCGTTTTTTTTTGTCACCCTGTAGTAGTAAAAAGAAAAACCAAAAGAAAGAAACAAACAAACAAGTTTTAGCAGGTTCGTGCATATAACTGATATATGGAGTAGGGGGAGGTAATCCTTCACTTTAGTATATTAATTAGCTCCCTTTATCACATTTTGAAAAATATAAATTGATTATTATTTTTGTTGTGTAACATTTACAGTTTTTATTTCTGCACAATATAATACGGATGTTTTTTTAAATACAAGTGTCGACAAGCATGTATGAACAATTTTTTTGTGTTAACTGTGTTAATATCAGGAAATAATAATCAATTTTTAACAGTGTAGCTTATCAAGTGCAATTGCACATCTTATCAAAAAAAAAACAGTAGAAATTGTGGAGTTAAACATTTTAAGCCCCCCCCCCCCCCCCCGCTGTTTGAAATGTTTCTATGTGTTTTTAAAATTTTGGAACGTATGACCCTCTCCGTGTTCTTCATCTCTTCCTACTGACACCAAACATGAAAAAATGCTAACGATTTTATGTCTGGTTGGCCAAGAAGTGTGTGCTCTTTTTAGGTTAAATTTGTTTAGGAAAATGATCTTTCACGCTTAAATATAAAATTTTTATTATTAATTCTTTCTTTCATATTATCTTTAATCGCCGTTAAAACGTATAAGACACAAAAAAGTAGATTTTGGTTTCGTTTTTAGAGGGATAAGCTATTAGGTACGGACAATTAATGACTGCTTCAGTAGGGGGGTATGGTTTTTAACGCCGGTTAATCATAATAATTTTTTAAATTTTCGAGTACTTTTTTATTGTATTTGAAAGATTATAGTTTAAAGTTAATTTCTCAAAGAAAAAAAGTGTGTGAAATAAAAAAAATACATGGAATAATTTTGTCTCAAATCTGAAAAACCCTAGATTTCACGTAAAAATTCATTATGACAAAAATCGCGTTTATATTTTTCTGGCAAGAAAAATATTAGTTTTTTTTTTTTTTAAATTATTTCCAAGTTAAGTATTAAGGTAAAGTCTTAAGATAATGAATTGATACAATGAATGTACTTAACTTTTGCAAAAAAGTAATAATTATCCAAAAATGTATCACTGGTAGTAACGAGACTCGTTCATTGTATCAAAATAAACACTAGCGGCAAAAATGAAATATGTATTTATGTCTTTATACAGGCATACCAAGCGACTTTTTCTTTTTTTTTTTTTTAGTCGGAGACCCTCCTTCCTTCATTTAAAAATGCATAAAAGTTAATTAAATTCATTAATTATACTACTGACAATTTATTGCTTGAAAAAAAAAAGTTAGCACCATTATTTATTAATATTAATACAGAATTACAATTGGTTAAGAAAACAATTTATAATCATTGAAAAAATTACACACTAAAAAATACAGAGTTACACTCAAATTTATCATGTTTACCTTAAATTTAAAGTTGATAAACACAAACAGGCATGTAGTTGAAAAGAGGAGGAGAGTGGGCAAAACAGACTGGTTTTCTTTTCAACTCTGCGCATCCATACTTACCGAGATGGAACGTTCGTATAATTTTTGCCATTTTTAAATTAAATTATTTTTCTATGTTCCTGCTTTTCAATTTAATTTTTTTTATTTTATTTTCCAAGATTATATGAACATTATTTTATGTTGATAATTATACGTTCTTGCGTGCAATCGAAATATTAGAATCTTACATGTAAAGATTACGTTAAAAATGTAAGCGTAAAAAAAAAAATTAAAAATAATTTTTGCAATTATAATTTTTTTGGGTGAAAATATTAAACAAACAATGCTGAATTCTATGATAATATTGGTAGTTCGAGAAATTAATTTTTCCTCGAGTTATATCGAATTCATTAATACGGATTCAGGGGCTTTTTTCATAATGTTTCTGTAAAAATTATTTTATTTTATTTTATTGTTACAAATTACGATGCTTTATTTACATAAAAAAGCAAAAATAAATTCTAGCGTTTTTTATTTACTACTGAAAACCATAACTTAAGTAAAGGTATTTTTGGTTTAAACAAAATAATACATTTCCACGAAGATATAAATAAAAATAATTGTTCATTATATTCCGCGATCATTATTTGATAAATACTGAAAATTTCATTAAAATTGGTTAATTTTCTGATTTTTGGTGAATTTTTAAGTAAAGGGAGGGGTCAAAATGTTTATACATTATATGTAAACTACGAACTACGCTGGTCGCTGGCTTAGGTCGTAAAAATACCAGACAAACATACAAACAAAAAATTGATTATCTTCCTAACAGCATTTTTTCGAAATATTACTAGCAGAAAAAAGAAAGAAAGAAAGATAAAAAAAAAAAAGAACAAACTAACATAAAAAAGTCATATCGAGATATTTTAGCAATTTGCGTACTATTACCACAAATTTTGATATTGTTATCTTTTAGAGTGCAGGGGAGATAACTCTTTTCTTTTGTATCTATTAAGATACTCCCTTTATCACATTTTGTAAAATATAATTTGATCAATATTTTTGTTGTATAACATTTACAGTTGTTACTACTGTACGATATTATCTGGATTTTTTATTACAAGACGAGTATCGACAATCATGTATCAACACTTTGTCGTTTAAAAATTCAAACATTTTCACAATAATTCATTGTGACACCTACCGAAAGAAAGAATATATGTATTATATAGATACTTGTACAGTTATTGATGGGTTCTTCAAAACGGTGGCTAAGTGGTTAACGACACGGACTGGAAATCTGAGTGTGCCAAGTTTGACTCTCTTCGATCAGTATTTCCTAACCTCACGAAAAATTCTATAAGTCTTCTTTTTTCTTTTTCGTATTTTTATACGACCTTACCCAAGTGTAGTTTTTTTATTTATTTATTTATTTATTTTATTTATTACAATTTCACCCCGCAAAAAACACAGTTCCACTTTGATGTAAGGGCTACTATCAGAGACATAAGTTGCAGAGATACTATGTAAGCACCTCCCAAAACTTTTATAAATCTTTTTTTTCTTTTTTTTAGGTATTTTTTACGATCTAACCCAAGTGTAGTTTACTCCGTAAAAAGAAATCAAAATCTACATTTTTTTTTTTTTGCCTAATACGATTTTTTGAAGATAATATGAAAAGAATAATATTTAAAAAAATAATTATAAAGATTTAATATTTGTACTTGTACAGAATTTGAACCAGGCGTAACACACCGTCTGCTCGGATTTGTTCGGAACATGATGTCATGCGTTCAGATTTCATTGTAATCTGACATAAGACCACAATCAATTCGCGACAAAGGAGCAGACGATCTTTGGGGGGAAAAATCAACAGAACCAGCTGAGAGCTTCTCGACAGTTATCTTTTTGAGTTTATGTGGAAACAGAAATTTGGTAATGACCCCTTTGTCTCAATCTTAAACCATATATCGGAATGTGTTTTGATTGTTTGTTTGATTGTGTTGGCGAAGTTTCTACCACAACCACCCTTTTTCCCCACCTCACCTCACCATCGTCTTATGCAACCGTAGAAAAGTTTACCTATTAAGGCTGTCTTAATTTAATTAAAAAAAAAAAAAATCGGTTGCCCAGCTCCACTCTACAGAAAAAAATTATTCAAGAAAATAAAAATAAAAATAAAAATAACAACAAAAAAGTTTACTTTACTTTAGTTACAAAAATAAGAAAACTGTAAAAGCAATACAAAAAAAAAAACGCATAAAAAGTGTTTTATTTTCAAACATTTGTAAAAAAATATGAATACACACACAATAGTTTTCTTATTAATTTTGTGAAATTTTGTTAAAAAAAAAGAAATGGTTAAAAAAAAATATAACTTATTTTTTTTTTTACTTAAAAAATTATTACAAGAATAAAGAAAAAATTGTTACCGTAAGTTATTGTTTCTTTTTATTTTCGTTATATTTATTTATTTTTCTAGTGATTTTATTATTTTTAAATGTTTTCTTCAGTATTTTTTTAAGTAGTGTTGTTATGCTTTGATAATCGGCGACGCTTGCCAAAAGCCAGCATGTTTCGAGCAAAGCTGAGCAGCCAGTTAGTTAGGCCTGGTTCAAATTCTGCACAAGTACCAACATTTTAGAATAGGGGATCACTTTCCTATATACATTTTATGTAATAAAATGAGCACCTACTTCATGGCCACGTAGCGGTCAACGAGACATGTAATCGTTAGTATTTTTGAAGTTTGTTGGCAGGAGGGTCAAGAAGAAAAGGGGAGGGGTCTCATAAGTTCCAAAGCTTTTAAAAACGAGGTCGTCTTGTACACCGACCCTACCTCCATTGCGTTGTTTTTCGTTTCGTCTTTTTGCAATATTTGGAATGGATAATTATCGATTGGACACTAATCTACCATATTATTAAAATATTTTTTCAATGTTTGTAAGAGTTGCTTAGTTTCTAATACAACGGTTTAGTAAATCGATCCGAAATATTGGAACAACTCGATGAGAACATGCACACTCCTTTTTCTATGAAGTATTTTTCATTTATTAATCTAAGGAGAATCATATTGATACCTTTATTTTTAGTAGATTAATGCTTAATCGATAATAGAAAAAAAAACAATAACAAAGATTTAAAATTTTAGAGTTAGGGATCACTTTGCTTTATAAATTTAACTTAAAATGAGCAGCAACGTCTTGGCCATGTAGCAGTCAACCAGACAATGTAATCATAGCATTTTTTTCAGGTTTGCTGGCTGGGGAAGTGAGAAGAATGGAACGGGGATCATAAGTTCCATTTTAAAAATATGCAGCAACATTTCAAATATGAGGGTTGGCCTTAAAATTTATAACCCAACAATTCCCACTTTTTTTTAAATATAAGATTTGCACTTGAAAAAGTCTGATCGTTAAATATTAATTATTATTTACTTTTATTTATAAAACTGTTAACAAAGAAAAAACAAAATAGGGTGAACCTTGTCAATGCATCTCGTATTTTTTTTTCTACTTTTTCTACTTTTTTCAATGGGTTATTATCAATTGAATGCTTTTCTACCATATTATATATATATATATATATATATATATATATATATATATATATATATATATAAACAGAAAAAAAACAAAACAAAATAAAATAATATCAAAAAGAAGAAAAAAAAAAAGAAAAATTTTCAATATTTTTAAGAAGTTAATTTCTGAAACAGCATTCTCAGTTAATCGATTCCCCCATATTGGAACCACTCAATGAGAACACGTACACTCTTCCTCCATAAAGGAGTTTTCATTTATTAATCTAGGGGCAATCATATTAATATCTTTATTATCCAATGTATTCTGCATTTTTTTTCCATTGGTTGCCAGTTTGTATTATCGATTGAATACTAATCTACCAAAAATTAAATGTGCACGTGCACACAAACATGGCGACCAATAAAAACAATACAGAATATATTGGATAATAAAGGTATTAATATGGTTGCTCTTAGATTATAAATGAAAAATCCTTTATAGAAGAAGAGCGTGCGTGTTCTCGTCGAGTAGTTCCAATATTCAGGATCAATTTACAATAACGTTTTATAAGAAACTGCTCATCTTTTACAAATATTGAAAGTTCTGTTATTTTGATAACGTGGTAGATTATATCCAATCGATGATAATCCGTAAAAAAAAAAAAAAAGGAAAAAGACGAAATTAAAAAAAAAAGGTTGGTTGGTTGGTTGGTTTTGTTTTACGGCATATCAACCTTTTTGGGGTTATTTAATGCCGAATCCAAAGATTTTGAAGAAAATTTTTTAAATAGAATATATTTGTTGTTTTCAAGTCGGTTTCTATTTAACCCATAGTGGGGACCCTAACAGGTACTACCACTCCGGGTCAAAGTGGACCTGGGAGCAATGGCAATTAAAGGGTGGCTCCACACTTCTCAAAGCCCGCAAGCTGGGGCCTCACCACTGGATATAGTTTAAGGTCATATCCTGGACCATAAAAAAAGGCAATAGGAGAAATTGCATAGTACAGGCCGATCCTTATTTTTTCTGTGTTAACAGCCTTTAAATATCAGGAAATGATAACTAATTTTTAACAGTCAAATCTCATATATATAAAAAAAAGTAAAAATTGAGAAGTTATAAATTTTAGTCCCCCACCCTATGTTTTAAGTGTTTCTACGCGTTTTTTTTTTTTAATATTTAGAACTTGTGACCCCCTTCTTGTATCTTCTTCCTCCTCTGCTACCACACATGAAAAAGTGGAACGATTACATGTCTTGTAAACCGCTTAATGGCCAAGAAGTGTGTTCTCATTTTACGTCATATTCATATCGAAAAGTTATTCCCCACACTTAAATGTTAGATTTATATGATTATTTAAAACAATTCTTTCTTTAATATTATCTTTAATGGCCGTTAAAATGTATTTGTTAAAAAAATTTAGAAATTAATTACTTTCTAGGGTGCAAACTATGCTCGGTTAGGTCGTAAAAAATACCAAACTAAAATATATATATATATATATATATATATATATATATATATATATATATTAGGCACCGCCAAAATTGGGGGGGCAGGTCAGTACTTTTTGACGGACCGTCTTTTTAAAAATCTACCAAAAATCAGGTAATTATCCGATCAATACGAAATTTTCAGCGATTATTAGGAGAAGAATGAACTTTATAACAGTGTACTTATTTTTCATAAACGATATTTATATATATATTTTTTTTTGCTTACAACCCCCCCCTTGTTTTGAAGTGGGAACAAATATGCTTAAAATAATCATCTGAAACTGAACAAAACATATTGTGTTGTTGTAAGGGACAGAATTATAGATTAAAAAAAAAAAAAAAAAAAATTGTTTGCATACCTTATTTTGACGTCTGAATATCAGAACTTCGATTGTGTTTAATTATCCCGCTTTTGAGTTTTGAAGTGTGAAATTCGGTGAATATGTTAAGTAAAATAATTAATTTAAGTTAAGCAAAACAAAAAAAATTTTTTTTTAATATTTATACGAAAAAAGCCATTTTAAAATTTTTGATAAATAAATTAACAATTTTTTTTTAGCGAGCCGAATAATGCATGACCATTATTAAACAGGGCATGCTTTGAATAATCGATACAAAAAAAAAATTCGATAAATGTTGTGCCCTTTGTGTTAAAAATAGCATCATTTTTTTCGATCCCGTTTGAAAACGTTTGCCGCCTTTCGACTACGGTGGACCAAACGCGCTGAAATAATTTTTTTTTATTCTGCTTTAAATTGCCCCCCCCCCATTTTGGGGAGTCTGGCCCCCACACACATACACATTAAAAACCAAACTCATACAAATGGTCACCCATCTGGTACTGGCCAGCCTCAGCTTAATAATACATTGAAATTTTCGTCACTGAAAAATAAGTTTTTTTGGCCTGTTTGGTCTTCCATAGTTTTCTTATAATCCGCAAACGTAAACAGAGTCGATCTCGACTCTACATGGACGCGAAATATCTGATTACCTATATGAATAAGTGGAATTATTTGAAATTCAGGTACTTATATTATAATATTTTTGCATATTCTCTTAGAAAATCATCCTAAATCTTAGTTAGACAATAAATAAATAAATTAATTATTTCAAAAACCTTTTTTTTTTAATATTTAAGTACGTTTTTTGTGCAAGACAAAAAATGTCAATTGTTAACTTTTTGGGAAAATTTAACATTTAAAATTTAATTAAAAATAATAGAAAAAGTTTTACATTATTCTGTTTTCTATATGATAAAATTCAGGGTTTTATCTTTCTGGAAAAAAAAGTTACTCAGAAATAATGGATTTTAATAAATGTAATTTAGTTTTAAAAACCAACAACAACTTGATTTTGCGGCCATTTTTGGCGGTGCCTAATATATATATATATATATATATATATATATATATATATATATATATAAAAGACAAGCAAACAAAACGACATTAATTTCTTTTTTTCTTACATTTTTCCGAAATATTACTAGTAGAAAAAAAGAAGAAAGAGCAGAATCAATCAATCAATCAATCAAACAAACAGTTTAAACAAGTTTTAGCAGCTTTCGTGCATATAACTAAAATATGGCGGAGGGGAGATAACCCTTTTCTTTGTGTCTTAATTAGCTCCCTTTATCCCATTTTGGAAAATATAATTTGATTATTATTTTTGTTTACAGTTTTAATTTCTGCACAATATTATATGGATTTTTATTTAAAAACGAATGTCGACAATCATATATCAACAAGTTTTTTTTGTGTGTTAACTGTCTTAAAATACCAGGAAATAATAATTAACGGTACTTGTACAGTTTAATCAAGACATTAAAAAAAAAAAAATGAAAATATCGAAAAAAGAAAAAAGTTTAAATTGTACGTATCCGTTATGGAATGAAGTTCTTTGAAAAAAAAAAAAAATTCACTTAATTTCATGAAGTAGTTTTTTTTTTTGTTTTTTTTACAGCGAAAAAATAATTTGTTGTGATACCGAGCAAAAGGTTCGATTTTTAGAAAAAAAAGCTAGTATTAAAGATGGGAAGGGGGTGTCGACGCTTTCGCTTTACATAGAGTTATCTCCCCGTGGCGTGTTCAAAATATTCCATAATGGGTGACTTCAATGCGCTCTCATAAAAACGTGTTTTTCCGCTGTAAAAATAAAACTACTCGATCAAATTAAGTGGAAATTTTTTTTTCGGAGATCTTCAGTTCAAAACGAATACGTACAATATAACCTTTCTTCAACATTTTAATTTTTTAATATCTTGATTAAACTGTACAAGTGCCTAAATAACTTTTAACGGTGTGTAGCTGATCAAGTGCAAATCTTATAAAAAAAAAAAAAAAAAATAGAAGAAATTGTGGAGTTAAAAATACTCCATGTTGGAAGTGTTTCTCTGTGTTTTTAAAATGTTTGGAACTTATAACTCTCTCCGCGTTTCTTCATCTCTTCTTACTGTCATGAAATATGAAAATATGCTAACGATTTTGTGTCTGGTTGACAGTTACGTGACTAAGAAGTGTGTGTTCATTTTACGTTGAATTTGTATAGGAAAGTGAACTTCTACTCTTAAATATAATATTTTTTTTAATTAAATTCTTTCTTTCATATTATCTTTAATATCCGTTGAAACACAAAAAGTAGATTTTGATTTCTTTTTTAGGGGGGTATATCTACACCTGCTTAGATGGTAAAAATACCAGACAAACATACTAACAAAAAGTATTATCTTATTCTTAACAACATTTTTTCGAAATATTACTAGCAGAAAAAAGAAAGAAAGAATGAAAAACAAACTAACATAAAAAACAGTATTTAGATATTTTAGAATTTCGTGCACAAATTTTGATAGGTTTAACCATTATCTTTTATAGTGTAGGGGAAATAACTCTATTCTTTTGTATCTCAATTACCTCCCTTTACAGGATTTTGTGAAATATAATTGGATCATTATTTTTGTTTTATAACATTTACAGTTTTTACTACTGCACGATATCATATGACTTTTTATTTAAAGATGAGTTTCGACAATCTTGTATCACCACTTTCAAACAAATCTTCACAATAATTCATTACAATACCTACCAAAAGAAAAATATACGTATTAAAGGTACTTACATAGTTGTTGATGGTTTCTTCAAGACAATGGCTAAGTGGTTAACAACACTCACTGAAAACTTGAGCATGCCAAGTTCGACTCTCTCCGGTAAGCATCTCCCAATCTCACGAATAACTTTATAAATCTTCTTTTTTTTTTTTTTTAAGGTATTTTGTACGATCTAACCCAAGTGTAATTTACTCCGTAAAAAAGAAATCAAAATCTACATTTTTTTTTTTTTTTTGCTTAATATGATTCAACGGCTTTTGAAGATAATATGAAAAGAATAATATTTAAAAAAATAATTATAAAGATTTAATATGTTTGTACTTGTGCAGAATTTAAACCAGATGTAACACACCGTTTGCTCGGAACATGATGTCATTGGGCTGGTGCATCTGCTACTAGTCTCTCGTTCCTAGACAAGGTTCAAAAGAGAATCGCAAATCTGATAGGACCTGAACTGGCATCCAAGCTTCAGCCTCTGTCCCATCGACGAAATGTTGTATCCCTCTGCCTGTTCTACAAGTATTTTAATGGTCTGACGAACTGCAAGCACTTGTGTCCCCACGACGTAAACACCCTTGACAAACCCGACAGGCAGCTAAATCCCACCCCCACACAGTAGAGATCCCTAGATGTAAAAGATCTTTCTATTCCAGTAGTTTCTTTCCCAGAACCGCTAGACTCTGGAATTCCATTCCAAGTCCCTGCTTCCCCAACTGTACTGACGTGCAGAAGTTCAAATGTAAGAGGAACCGACATCTTGCTACCCAAATCCCTACATAGTACCCCAGTAGTTGTTGCCCCTGATAGTAGCCCCTTATACCAAAGTGGCAATTGCCTTGTTTGGGGTGAAAATGTAATAAAAAAAAAAACAAAAAACAAAAAAACAAAAAACAAGACGCCAATCAATTCGCGACAAAGGAGCAGACGATCTTTGGTAGGGGGAAAAAAATCAACAGAACCAGCTGAGAGCTTCTCGACAGTTATCTTTTCGAGTTTATGTGGAAACAGAAATTTGGTAATGATCCTTTTGTCTCAATCTTAAACCATATATTGGAATATATGTTTTGATTGTTTGATTGTGTTGGCGAAGTTTCTACCACATTAGCTTTTTTTTTCTCACCCCACTTTAACATCGTCTTATGCGACCGTAGAAAAGTTTACTTAATCCTAAAGGATTATCAAGGCTGTCTTAATTTAATTAAAAAAAAAAATCGATTACCCAGCTCCACTCTACACGAAAAAAAAAAAATATTCAGAACAGAAAAAAAAATTATTCAGAACAGAAAAAAAAATTATTCAGAACAGAAAAAAAAATATTCAGAACAGAAAACAAATATTCAGAACAGAAAAAAAATTATTCAGAACAGAAAAAAAAATATTCAGAACAGAAAACAAATATTCAGAACAGAAAAAAAAATATTCAGAACAGAAAAAAAAATATTCAGAACAGAAAAAAATAACAAAAAAGTTTACTTTACATTAGTTTGAAAAAAAACACACACACACACACAAAAAAGTGTTTTATTTTTACACCTTTGTTAAAAATTATTAAAACACACACACAAAATAGTTTTCTCATTAATTTTGCTAAATTTTGTTTAACAAAAAAAAAAAAAAAGAAATGGTTAAAAAAATATAACTTATTCTTTTTTACACTTAAAGAATTATTACAAGAATAAAGTAAAAATTGTTACCGTAAGTTATTGTTTCTTTTTATTTTCGTTATATTTATTAATTTTTTTAGTGATTTTATTATTTTTAAATGTTTTCTTCAGTATTTTTTAAGTAGTCTTGTTACACTTTGATAATCGGCGACGCTTGCCAAAAGCCAGCATGTTTCGAGCAAAGCTGAGCAGCCAGTTAGTTAGGCCTGGTTCAAATTCTGCACAAGTGCCAGCATTTTAGAATGGAGGATCACTTTCCTATATACATTTTATGTAATAAAATGAGCACCTACTTCATGGCCACGTAGCGGTCAACGAGACATGTAATCGTTAGTATTTTTTTAAGTTTGTTGGCAGGAGGGTAAAGAAGTAACGGGGAGGGGTCTCATAAGTTTCAAAGCTTTTAAAAACATGCAGAAAAACTTCAAACATTCGGGGTGGGTGGTAAATTTAGAATTCCATGATTTCTACTTTTTTTTAAAAATAGGATTTGTACTTAAAAAGGCCTCATCGTTCAAAATTAATCAGTATTTCTTAATATTTTTAACTGTTAACAAAAACAAAACAAAAAAACAAACAAAAAAAACAAACAAACAAACAAAAAAACAAAAGCAGGATCGTCCTATACAGCGCCCCTCCCCCATTGCGTTGTTTTTCATTTCGTCTTTTTTCAATATTTTGAATGGAATATTATCGATTGGACACTAATCTACCATATCACTAAAATATTTTTTTAATGTTTTTAAGAGTTGCTCAGTTTCTAATACAACGGTTTAGTAAATCGATCCGAAATATCGACGAGAACATGCACACTCCTTTTTCTATGAAGTATTTTTCATTTATTAATCTAAGGAGAATCATATTGATACCTTTATTTTTAGTAGATTAATGCTAATCTAAGGACAATTATATTAATACCTTTATTATCCAATGAATTATACGACATAATCGTGTTGACACACCGGTTCTCATCGAATCACTGAAGTTAAGCAACGTTGAGCCTGGTTAGTACCAGATGGGTGACCATTTGGGAATTCTATGCGCTGTATGTGCTCTCCATTTATCTCGGCATTTGTTTCCAGTCGTCCTGTGCTTCACTTGCAACTGGTATTTAACAATTTCGTCTCAGAAGAAGTGTGGCTGGAGATTGCACACCTCCTGCCACAAAAATTTCATGCGCAGGCAACCCTTCGTAGGTATCCTTAGTCTGTTCAAAACTGAAGGAGCCTGTTATCCAATGTATTCAGTATTTTTTCCATGTTTGTTTTCGCAGACACATTCAATTTTTGGTAGATTAATGCTTAATTGTTAATACAAAATAAATAAATAAATAAAATAAAATAAAATAGATATTAAATAAAAATAAAGATTTAAGATGTTACAGTGGAGGATCACGTTACTTTATAAATTTAACTTAAAATGAACACCCACTTCTTGGCCACGTAGCAGTCAACCAGACATGTAATGGTAGCATTTTTTTTCAGGTTTGTTGACTGGGAAGGGAGAAAGATGGAATGGGGATCGTAAGCTGCAAACATTTTAAAAATACGTAGAAAGACTTCAAACATTGGGGTTGGCCTTAAAATTTATAACTCCAAAATTTCCACTTGCAATTCTCTACCTATATAAGAGTCACGTACGTCCAAAGATGGAGTATTGTTGCCACTTCTGGGCATGAACTGCTAGAAGCACTTTATCCTGCCTTGACAGAGTTCAAAATAGACTTGGCATCCTAGTGGGAGATGCCCCTTTCTCTTCCCTGCAACCTCTTTCTCACAGAAGAGACGTTGTGAGCCTGTCTCAGCTTTATCGTTATTTTCATGGCAAGTGCTCGTCTGAGCTCCAATCTATGGTCCCCCTCTCGCCAGACTTTCACGAAAAACACTCGTCTAGCTGAAAACACTATCAATAATTTCCCTCACTCCATCCGTGCCTAAACCTAAACATAGCTTCCATGAACAAAGTTTCTTAGAACTGTACACTCGTGGAACTGTCTTCCTATTACCTGCTTTCCAACTGATTACAGTATGGTCGTCTTCAACTCCAATGTAAACAAGTTCTTGATGAACCGTTCCCCTTAAGTAATCCAATTTACCAAATTTACACTACTAATGATTTCTATGACATTGTCCTATTGACTTATGTACACTATTTAACCCTTATCCTCGAGTGGCCTCTGGGCCTTGATAAGTGGTGACTCTCTCTCTCTCTCTCTCTCTCTCTATATATATATATATAGTGCCACGCAAAAGTATTGGATACATTACATTTTTTTTCATAACTTAATTTAGGGTGCAAGATTTTACCTAAAATTTGGTCAATATATTCCTATTACTATTCTAACTAATATTTGGCATAGTAATTACAAAAATAAAGTTTAGAAAGTTTATATTAAAGGAAAAATATAAATCAACTAACGTAATGTATTGGATACATTGATTTAATATTTAATATTTGGTTGCATAGCCTTTATTGCGTTCAACAGCTTCCAATCGCTTTCTATAGTTGTACACATGTTTTTGCAAAGATATGCAGGTATTTTGCGCCATTCTTATTTGCAAAACTGTTCTAGTTGTTGAAGATTTTGTGAATTCCTCTTGTGAACATTGATCTTCAATATTTTGCACAAATTTTCAATTGGGTTCAGGTCTGGAGACTGACTGGGCCAAATAAGAACTTCAATTCCGTTATTTCTAAGCCATTCTTTGGTTACTTTGGCAGTATGCTTTGAATCATTGTCCTGCTGAAACACGAAATTGCTATCATGTCCCAACAGCAGATTTCTGGAGGTTTTTCTCCAAAATCTACCTGTACATACGTCCATTCATTCTACCATTGTGATTTCTAGTTCACTAGTACCTTTGGATGAAAAACACTCCCATACTATAATCGAACCACCGCCAAACTTTACCATAGGAATGGTATTCTTTTTGTTATAGGCCGTGCCATTTTTACGCCATACTTGTGTTGCTGTGTTTCTTCCAAAGATTTTGATTTTCGTTTCGTCTGACCAAATAACCTTGTTCCAAAATTCTTAGGGTTGTTCCCCATATGTTTTAACATAATTCAAACGTGATCTGACATGTTTAAGCTACAATAATGGAACTTTTCTTGAGGACCTTGATACAAAACTTGCACGATTAAGAACTCTACTGATTGTGCCCTTGCTCACATCAATCCCAGCTTCTCTGATGTCAGTTTGAATTCCACCACGAGTAAGAAAAGTTTTTTTTGTACCTTTCTGCTTACCCACCTTGATTTTTTTTCATTTAATTTCCTTAGCCGACCACATCTTGGAAAATTTGCAACAGCTTCACCAGGGTTTTTAAACTTTCTAATAACGTTTCCAACTGTACTAAGTGGTAAATTAAGTTCCCTTGATATTATTCGATACCCTTTTTCTTTTTTTGTGCTTATCAATGATTTTTTGACGAATGTCTATTGACAAATCTTTAGTTTTAGGCATTTTTATAAATGAACTAGTGACTTTGAAGGAGTGAGCCCAAACTGGAAGAATTTTATAAAATTATTTTAATATAAAGCTCTGATTGGTCAGTGATAACTCGTTTGCATTATTGCAACATGCTAAGCAAAAGTCATTTAAATTTATTTCAGAAAAATAATTTTTTAAAAGTGTATCCAATACTTTTGCATTTGTTAATTCATATTTTCCTTAAATATTAACTTCCTAAACTTTTATTTTGTAATTACTACTCCAAATATAATTTAGAATAGTAATAGGAATATATTGACCAAATTTTAGGTAAAATCTTGAACCCTAATTAAAGTTATGAAGAAGAGTGTAATGTATCGATTACTTTTGCATGACACACTCTCTCTCTCTCTCTCTCTCTCTCTCTCTCTCTCTATATATATATATATATATATATATATATATATATATATATATATATATATATATACACAGTGCCACGCAAAAGTAATCGATACATTACATTTATATATATATATATATATATATATATATATATATATATATATATATATATAAATTACGCTAAAAATTTGATTAAAAAAACACAGGATTTTTTTTGCAATTATAATTTTTTATTGTGAAAATATTAAATAAACAACACTTAATTCAATGATAATATTGTTAATATTAATTTATTTTTTATTTCGGACTATTATTCACATCTCTATCAGTTGTTGTTTTCATCTTTATTGGTTGTTGTTTTTCACGGCGTTTCGGCCAACTATTCCTCTGGCCTTCGTCAGATGGTAACCATGACGGATAGGAACTTAGAATCTCCTAACTGTATTCTCAACAATCACTGCCATCCGTAGTTGGCACAGTTGATAAAAACGTTGAATCTCTATGGTTCCAGATGAGCATTGTCTGAAAATAGTGGTTTCAATCCTACCCGAAACCAGCCAGAGGCTTACTTGGCCAAAACGTGGTGAGACGACAACAACTACGGATGGCAGTGATTGCTGAGAATGCAGTTAGGAGATTCGAAGTTCCTATCCGTTGCGGTTACCACCTGACGAAGGCCAGAGGAATAGTTGGCCGAAACGTCGTGAAAGCAACAACTAATAAAGATGAGAATAATAGTCTGAAATAAAAAATAAATTAATATGTATAATGCTCATCAAAAAAAAAAAAAAAAAAAAAAAAAAAATGAATTCCAATTAAGGAATAATATATAATATTGTTAATTTGAGAAATTATTTTTTCTCTGAGTTTTATTGATTTCATGAATACGGACTTTAGGGGTCTGATAGTAATATTCATGAAAAAGTTATTTTTTTTGTTATAATTTACGATCCTTTATTTTCATTAAAAAAAAAAACAAAAAACAAAACCAAACAAAAATAAATGAATTCCTTTTTTTTTTTTCTTACTACTGAAAAACCTAACTTTAGTACACAAACTATCACATTTCAACTAAGATCTAAATAAAAATAATGAATTCCTTACTTTCCGAGATCATTATTTGATAAATACTGAAAGTTTCATAAAAATTGGTTAATGTCCTGATTTCTGGTAAATGTTTATGTAATGAAAAATGTCAAAATGTTTACATCGGCTATTTATTTTGCACATACGTATAATTTAATACATATATTCTTTCTTTTGGTAACGCAATGAATTATTATGAAAATGTGCTTGAATTTTTAAATAGTAAAGTGTTGATACATGATTGTCGGCACTCGTATTTAAATAAAAATCCATATAATATCGTGCAAAAATAAAAACTATAAATGTTATACAACAAAAATAATAATCAAATTATATTTTACAAAAATGTGATAAAGGGAGCTAATTAAGATATTAAAAAAAGATTTACCTCCCCTGCACCGTAAACTATGTCAAAATTTGTGGTTAATATGCACTGTTAGCGCGCAAGCTACTAAATTTTCTCTAAACTGTATATTTATTTGTTAGTGTATTGGATTGTTTTTTTTTTTTCTGCTAGTAATATTTGGGGAAAATCTTGTTTCAAAGAAAATATCTTTTTGTTTGTATACTTTTTTTTTGTTGTTGGTATTTTTACGACCTAACCCAGCATAGTTTACCTGTTAAATAGAAATTAATAGGTACCTCCAACGCGAGCCACGGTTTATCCCCCCCCCATATGTAACACGATGTAATTGTAATTTAATTTAATATTATCATTCTAACTTTTTTACCATTTAATAGAAAAAGCTTCAAATAAACTGCTAATATTAAAAAAAAATTTTTTTTACAGCATACAAAAATAATAAAAATGCGAGACAAAAATCTGTTTACATTATCGACGCTTTAAAACAACGTTCCTATGTAGTGACGTTTTTTAAGCCTCACCACACACCCATGTTTTAAAAATCTAGTAAAAATCAAACAATAATCATATTTTCCTGAAATTTTCGATATTCAATCATTATTAAATAAACTTACATATTAAAAGTGGGTAAATATATTAGCGGAAATATATTTTTTTAGGTGTTCTACCCCCCCATCCCCCCCCCCTTATTTCATGGCACGAAAACTAAGCAAAATAAATGTGGGTTGATAAAAATTTCAACATTTTTTAAAGCTGAAAAGATCAAATAATGAAAAAATAGTAATATATATATATATATATATATATATATATATATATATATATATATATATATATATATATAAAATCCTGTTGTTTATTTCACTTACCTCAAAGTTGTAAATAAAATTAGACATAAATTCAATGCTATGTAAAAAAAAACCCACACTTTCTGGATAATTTTTTTCTCAGTAATATAATTGTTCCTCCTCCTCCAACAACAAAAAAAATATTTTTAAAAAGCTTTAAATGATATTAAATTCAAATATTACGCGATATGAAGTTTAAATGGATTTTTTTTAATAACAGGTTTCCAATAATAAAAAAAATATATTCATATAAAAGAATATAAGACTATTGAGATAATAAAAATTGTAAATCAAAAATGAACCATTAAAAATTCGTTTTGATTTTATTATTTAAATTGATAGAGGGTGGTGCTTGTGTTTGGCGCTTTTTTTTTTTGTTTCAAAAATGTACGGAGGCTTGTAAAGAACATTATTTTTTAAATACATGTGTCAACTGAATACGTTAAAATTAATTTTATTTTATTAACTCTAGTCTGTGTAGTTCGTTAATAAAAATGTATTTGTTTTACAAAAGGTAAGTTTCATATTATTTTTTATCCATAGCAAAAAAAAACAAAAACAAACGTAACTCCATTAATAATTATAACGCGAACGCTTATCCATAGAAATTAACACAAACACACGAAATGATGACGTCACTATTAAAATGTGTACTATTGACGTTTTACACATCGCCGTGAAGGTACCTAGAAATCAAAATCGATCTTTTTTTATTTTTGGCTAATACGTTTTAACAGTCATTAAAGATAATATGGAAGCAAGAATTTTTTTAAAATAATAGTAAAAAGTTAACATTTAAGAGTTGGGGATCACTTTCCTATATAAATTTAACGTAAAATTAGCACCCACTTCTTGGCCACTTAGCAGTCAACGAGCCATGTAATCGTTTGCATATTTTCAAGTTTGGTGGCAAGAGGGACGGAAAGAAGGAACGGGGAGGCGGGCATAAGTTCCAAACGTTAAAAAAAAAAAAACACGTTAAAACGTTAAAAAAAAAAAAAAAAACATTGGCGAGGGGAGGGCTAAAATTATAACTCCATAATTTCCACTTTTTATTAAAGATTTGCACTTGAAAAGGTCTCACCCTTAAAAATTAATTATTATTTCCTAATATTTTAAAGATTATTAACACAGAAAAAAAAAAAAACTTTGGTCGACCTGTACAATTGCAACACACTCCCTTTGTATTTTTGTCATTTTTTTCTTTCTTCTTTTCCCTGCTAGTAATATTTCGGAAAACTCTTGTTAAAAAGAAAATAATTTTTTTTTGTTTGTATGTATTTTTTTGTTTGGTATTTTTTACGAGCTAACCCAGCGTAAGTTATCCCTAAAAAGAAATCAAATTCTACTTCTTTTTTTTTTTTTTTTTTTTTTTTTAGCTAAAACGTTTCAACGGCCTTGAAAGATAATATGAAAGGAAGAATTAAAAAAATATATATTATGACAATTAAACATTTAATAGTGGGGGTGGGTGGGTAGGTTCACGTCTCTAGAAAAATTTAACATAAAATGTGCACCCACTTCTTGGTCACGTAGCAGTGAACATGACATGTAATCGTTTAGTATTTTGTTAAAGTTTGGTAGTAAGGAAGGGAAGGCACAAGCAGGCGGTCATAAGTTCCTAACATTTTAAAAACACGTAGAAACACTTCAAACATTGGGTGAAGGTGGATTTAAAATGTATAAGACCACAATTTCCACTTTTTAAAAAAAATTTAATATTTGCACTCGAAAAGATATCATCATTAAAAATTAATTATTATTTCCTGATATTTTTAAGGCTGTCAACGCAGAAAAACAACTAGGGTTTTTACAATACAACCACCCCTTGTATTTCTTTTCTTTTCGCATTTTTTTCCCAATTGTTTCAACCGATTATTATCGATTAGACACAAAGACGAAAGTATAAGAAATACCAGGGAAGATTGCAAGTTTCTTTTTGTGTGTTAACAGCATTAAAAATATCAGGAATTATTAATTAATTTGTAACGGTGAGAACTTTTTAAGTACAAATATCAGGAATTATTAATTAATTTGTAACGGTGAGAACTTTTTAAGTACAAATCAAATTTAAAAAAAGCTGAAATGATAGAATTATGAATTTTAAGCCCCCCCCCTTCCAATGTTTTAAGTGTTAGTATGCGTTTTTGAAAAGTACTTCAGACTTAACATGCAACATAACATTAGCTACTTATATGTTCTCTTTTTTTTTGTTTTTTTACATAGGCATCATTATTTGACACTCGAGGAAAAGGGTTAATGAGTGTACAGTAGTCAATGGGACACTGACGTAGTAATTGTTAGTAGTGGAAATTTGGTAAATTGTTAACTTAAGTGGAACGGCTTATCAAGAACTTGTTTACGTTGGACTTGAAGACAATGATATTGTAGTCAGCTGGAAAGCAGGCAAAGAAAACAGTTCCACAGGTATGCAGTTCTAAGAAAGAAACTTTGTTCATGGAATCTATGTTCAGGTTTAGGCACAGATTAAGAGTGGGGGAAATTATTGATAGTGTTTTCAGGTAGACGAGTGTTTCTTGTGAAGGTTTAGCAAGGGGGGGACCAGAGATTGGAGCTCAGACGAGCACCTGCCATGAAAATAACGATAAAGCAAAGACAGGCTCGCAACGTCTCTTCTGTGAGAAAGAGGTTGCAGGGAAGAGAAAAGAGCATCCCCTACTAAGCTACAAAGTCTATTTTGAACTCTATCAAGGCAAGATAAGTCCTTTCTAGCAGCTCCTTCCCAGATGTAGCAACAGTACTCCATCCTTGGACGTACCTGGCTCTTATATAGGTAGAGAATTGCATCAGCAGTGAGATATCTACTGGATCGATAGAAGGATCCCTCCATTTCTCTAGCGATCTTGGTAACGGATTTGATGTATGTGTTCCATTTCAGATCAGGAGTAAAGGTCAAGTCCAGAAGCTTGTCAAAACATGAAGCCTCCCCAAGATAAGAGACATTAATTTCAATTGATGCCAACAGAGCGTTGATGATGTAAAGATAGAAGCTTAGTTTTAGATGCATTAAAAGTAACTAGCCACTTCTTTCCCTATTGTACCAAGTGCTCAAGATCAGAGGAGAGAGAGTCAGAGAACTTGGTCATTTAAGATCTTCGATATGCTACCATAAATGGTAGTGTTATCAGCATAAATATCTATGAATGATGTAAGGATGTGATTTGGAAGATCATTAATGTAGATCAGGAAGAGAGTTAGACCCAGGATGGACTTCTGAGGCACTCCAGCATTAATACTGTGAGCTTCTGATTTCTGCCCATCAGCCACTACTCTTATGAACCTATCATAGAGAAATGATTTAATAATTGAGAAAACATTTCCAGCAATACCGTAGCTAGAGATCTTGTGAAGTAGACCTTTATGCCATATCTTATCAAAGGCCTTTGATATGTCAAGAGCAATTGCCCTAGAAAGGAAGCCTCTATCAAGAGATTTGCTAATCCTGTGAGATATAACTGTAAGCTGTAGATCTAGTAGAACGGAAACCATATTGCATGTCACTAAGAAGGTTATTTTTGCTGAGATGGTTGATTACTTCTCTATTTAACACAGATTCAAGTAACTTACTCATGACGCACAGACTTATTGGCCTGTATTGAGAGAGAGAGATGACCGACCACCTGAATTCTTGAATACAGGGTATACTGATGAGATTTTCCAGGGTGATGAGAAGCAATTCTCCTTAAGACAACGCTCAAACAGGACAGAGAGGAAAAGTAAGAGGGAAAAAGAAATGAAGAAATGCATTTTGTTTTGTAGCACATGATAAGGTAAAGCCGTAACAATTATCCACTAATATGGCATCGAGAGGCCCCACCAGAAACTACTGCATGGTCCAGAATCGATTCAACAAATAGCAATGAAGCAGCCCCAGTACTTTGTACCTGCTGATAGGACAGCCTCCTTAGTGGTTAATCCAAGGTTTGGGTCCCTGACTATCAGGCGGAAACGTCAGCCCAGATAAAATGTTTACCTGCAGCACCCTTACTAGTGACATGGCCACAAGGATAGATATAGAAACAGAAAATTTCCGACATCTCTGGCGACTGTTCATGCAAAATACTGCCAACCCAGAATACAGCTTATTCTTCTCCCTTTGTCAGAAAAATCACTCATTCTCGACCCAGGACTGTATGCTAATCAACCAAGTCTCTGACAGCACAGATACAACACTCTCCCTCGATATTAGCACACAAGTGCATGTATTTGGTGACTTCAATGTCCACCACAGTAACTGGCTTGGATTCTCTATTTACACAGACACAGCTGGTAGCGCAGGATAAAGCTTCTCTATCACAGACGGTTACATTTCCAACACGTTTTCCAGATCAGCAAGATCAACATGCCTCACTTCTAGAGCTATTTCTGACCACAGTTCCTGATGATTGTGTAATGAATGCCCATAGCCCACTTATGAATGCTGATCATGCTATGATAATGGTAGAAATCGCCCTAAATTTTCAACCCAAAACTGAAGAGTCACTTCTCAAAACAACGAGTTATTATAAAAAGGCTGACTGGAAAGCCATCAAGGATCTCATCAGAGATGTCCCATGGGGAAGTATCTTTTCTCTTCTCATTGAACAGTGTGCAAATGAAATCACTGAATGGTTCAAAACTGTAATTAAAGCACATGTTCCCATGCAGAAATTCTGTAGCAAGCCCCACTCTCCCCCATGGTTTACTTCTACTTGTGCAGCTGCCATTGCTCAAAGGCAGCATGCATACCACAAATTTAACTGACATAAGTCCAGTTCAAACAGACAGAAGTTTATAGAAGCTGGAAGTAATTGTAAGAGAGAAATAGTGACAGCTAAGAGAGAATATACTGAAACCACCAGAAAACGCATTAAAGCATAGTAATTAGGAACCTGTGATTTTTGGAAAATCTACAACAGATAAATAATCGGCAGTCAACAATTCCCCCACTATCAAACAATCTTAAGGTTGTTTGTATGGCAACCGAGAAAGCTAACATGCTTGCCAGTCGGTTTGCTTCAAACTCCACATTGGACCCAGCAAACCATTCTCTCCTTGACTTTTCTTTGTGGACAGATGCCACACTAGATGATATGAAATCACCCTTTCTCAAGTGCATGATATCATAAAAAACCTAGACACTTGAAAAGCATGTGGACCCGATCTCATCCCGGCTGTGCTATTAAAAAATGCTTCACTGAGGTTGCTCCAGTTTTCTCCAAACTTTACAACAAATGCCTTAACGAACCTTGCTTTCCTTTTTTTTTTTTTTTTTACATGGTAGTCACCGCTTATCAAGGCCCGGAGGCCACTTGGGGATAAGAGTTATTGCGTGTGCAGTAATCTATGGGATAATATTGTAGTAATCGTTAGTAATGGAGATTTGATAAAGTGTCTTACTGAAGGGGGGGGGGTTATCAGGAATTTATTTATGTTGGTCTTGAAGACATCCAAGTTGTAGTCAGGTGGGAAACAGGCAAATGAGAGTTCCACAGGCATGCACTTCTAAGAAAGAAGCTTTGTTCATGGAATCTATGCTTAGATTTAGGCACAGATAAAGAGTGGGAAAAATTATTGATAGTGGTTTCAGCTAGACGGGTGTTTTTCATGAAAGATTGGCGAGGGGGACCAGATTGGAGCTCAGACGAAGGTAGGATAGGCTGTTTCTAGCAGATCCTGCCCAGATGTGGCAGCAGTACTCCATCCTTGGATATACTTAGCTTTTATATAGATAGAGAATTGCATCAGCAGTGAGATATCTACTGGAGCAGTAGAAGGATCCACCCATTTTTCCAGCGACCTTGGCAACAGATTTGATGCACTTGTTCCATTTCAGATTAGGAGTAAAGTCAGTCCCAGAAACTTGTCAAAACATGGAGCCTCTCCAAGACGAGAGCCATCCATTTCAATTGATGCCTGACTACTAGAAAACTGCTTCTGTGGTACCAGTTTTAAAAAATTCTGATGAAATAACTGACCCATTAAATTATCGCCCCATTAGCCTCCTCCCACTTTTCACCAAAATATTTGAGTCCATAATTAATCACGCTCTAGTCCATCACCTTACAGCTGCTAAACTTCTGACCGCCCAACAATATGGATTTAGGCAAGCTTGCTCTACAGCATATATTCTAACTGTAATCTCTGAACATATATACCGTTCACTGGACAAAGCAGGTAAGGGAAGAGCAGTAGCCATAGATATATCTAAGGCTTTTGACAGGGTATGGCATGATAGTCTTTTCAGGAAAATTAGATCATATGGTATCACTGGAAGAATACTTAATGTAATTAAATCCTTCTTAAGTAAGAGAAGAATCCAGGTTTTCCTCGATGGTTGTACATCTAAACAATATGATATAAATGCAAGAGTACCACAGGAGGCTATCCTTGGACATTTATTATTCCTAATATTCATAAATGACCTCCCTGATAAAATTGTCTCTGAAATGGGTATATTTGCTGATGATAACATGCTCTATAACAGGCATGAGGGGAAAACAAGTGAACACATCTAAGGAAATGGCAGGTGCACTAGAGGAAGACCTCCAATCTGTAATGGAATGGGGGCAAAAATGAATGGTCACATTCAATGCTGCTAAGACTAAGCTTGTTTCCTTCAATAACTACAAGAAGCCTTCTCTACCACCAATAGCAATGGCCAAAAGCACATTACCTGAAAGTAACTCTTTTCAACTCCTCAACCTAACGTTCACAGGTAACATGAGTTGGAACAGACACATTGAGAGCATTGCCAAGGTTGCTTCAAAGAAGGTGGGCTCTCTCTACTGTGCTAGAAAGCTATTTACGCCTGAAAATATCTTGTACCTCTATAAGGCCACCATTCGTCCACGTATGGAGTACTGTTGTCACATTTGGGCTGGTGCATCTGCTACTAGTTTCTCACTCCTGGACAGGGTTCAAAAGAGAGTTGCCAACCTAATAGGACCTGAACTGTCATCTAAGCTTCAGCCTCTGCCCCATCGACGAGATTTTGTATCCCTCTGCCTGTTCTACAAGTATTTTAATGGTGAATGCTCTGACGAATTACAAGCACTTGTACCCCCTCGACATAAATACCCCCGACAAACCCGACAAGCAGCTAAATCCCACCCCTACACAGTAGAGATCCCTAGGTGTAAGAAAGCCTTCTACTCCAATAGTTTCTTCCCCAGAACTGCTAGACTTTGGAACTCCCTTATTTTTTATTTTTTATTTTTTTTACACAGTGATCACCACTTATCTAGCCCGGAAGCCACTCAGGGATAAGGGTTATTGCAAGTACATTACGTTAGTGTGGAGATTTGATGAAGTGTTTACTTAAGGGGACGGATCATTAGGAATTTGTTAACATTGGACTTGAAGACATCCAAGTTGTAGTCCGGTGGGAAGCAGGCAGACGGAACAGAGTTCCACAGGCGTGCAGTTCTAAGAAAGAAGCTTTGTTCATGGAATCCGCGTTTTGATTTAGGCACAGATATAGAGTGGGGGAAATTTTTCACAGTGGATTCAGCTAGACGGGTGTTTTTCGTGAAAGATTGGCGAGGGAGGACCAGAGATTGGAGTTCAGACGAGCACCTGCCATGGAAATAACGATAAAACAAGGATAGGCTCGCAACGTCTCTTCTGTGGGAGAGAGGTTGCAGGGTAGAGAAAAGGGCATCCCCCACTAAGCCACGAAATCTATTTTGTACTCTGTCAAGGCAGAATAGGCTGTTTTTAGCAGCTCCTGGCCAGATATGGCAACAGTATTCCATCCTTGGACGTACTTGGCTTTTATATAGATAGAGAATTACATCAGAAGTGAGATATCTTCTGGAGCAGTAGAAGGATCCCACCATCTTTCCAGCGACCTTGGCAACAGACTTGATGTACGTGTTCCATTTCAGATCAGGAGTAAAAGTCAAACCCAGAAGCTTGTCAAATCGGGATTCTGCTTTCCCAACTGTACTGACATGCAGAAGTTCAAATGTAATGTGAACAGACATCTTGCTGCTCATCCCCCTTCATAATATCTCTGCAACTTATGTCTCCGATAACAGCCCCCTACTTTAAAGTGGCACTGTGCCTTGTTTGGGATGAAAATTGAATAAAAAAAAGTGTCAAAATTTATGACTCATGATCCCGTTCCTTCTTCCCCTCTTTCCATTAAACTTTAAAAAAAGCAAATGACCACGTCTTGTTTACTGCTACATGACAAAGAAGTGGGTGCTCATTTTCCATTAAATCTATATAAGAAAGTGATTCCCCACTCTAAAATGTTAAATGCTTATTATTATTTTGTTTAAAGTCTTTCTTTTCATATTATCTTCAAAAGACGTTAAAACGTATTAACCTCAATAAAGTTGGTTTTGATTTATTTTAGGGAGTAAACTATACTTGGGTTAAGTTGTAAAAAAATACCTAATAAAGAAAAAAATATTCATAGTATTTTTTGTGAGGTTTAGAGATGTTTACGGAGGGAGTCGAACTTGGCACACCCAGGTTTTCAATCCGTGTCATTAACCACTTAGCCACCGTCTTGAAGAAACCATAATATAAGTATATAAGTATCTTGTTGATGGTTTCTTCAAGACGGTGGCTAAGTGGTTAATGACAATGGCAAGTAAATAGGACAATCATGTATCAACCTTTTGTTATTTAAAAATTCAAACAAATTTTCACAATAATTCATTGCAATACCTACAAAAGAAAAATATATGTATTAACCTATATAAGTATCTTTAATACATATATTTTTCTTTTGTAGGTATTGCAATGAATTATTGTGAAAATTTGTTTGAATTTTTAAATAGCAAAAGGTTGATACATGATTGTCCTATTTACTTGCTTCCCTACGAGGGCAGAGTTAGACACAAGGTCGGTTTTTAATGTGAGGATCCAGCTCCCCAAAATGGGCACTCTGGATAGGAACAAAAATAAAAATTATCTCAGTCATGAAGGATTTCTCCTCCACTGACCAAGGATAGAAAAAGTGGAGTGTAGCATCAGTCAGATACTACACTGTGATCCTGTCCCGAAGGCCAAGGAATGTTGATACATGATTTTCGACTCGCGTCTTTAAATTAAAATCCATATAATATCGTGCAAAAATTATAACTTTAGATGTTCCTATTTACTTGCCTTCCCAGTAGGACAGGTCGGTTTTTTTAGGAACAAAAATAAAAATTGTCTCAGTCGTGAAGGATTTCTCCTCCACTAATTGAGAACAAAAAAATGAACTATAGCATTAGAACAGATACTACTCTTTTTCACATGGTAAATTTATAACTGTAGATGTTATACAACAAAATTAATGATCAAATTATATTTTACAAAATGTGATAAAGGGAGCTAATTGAAATTTAAATAAATGAGTTATTTCCCCTACACTATAAAAGATAACTGGTTAAACCTATCAAAATTTGTGGTTATATGCACTGTGATCACGCAAACTGCTAAAATATCTCTAAACGGCTGTTTTTTTTTTGTTATGTTAGTTTGTTTTTTCTTTCTTTCTTTTTTTACTGCTAATAATATTTTGAAAAATGTTAAGAAGATCATACTTTCTTGTTTTCATGTTTGTTTGGTAAGGAAACAAACTCAAATTTTTCTTTTCTTTTTTTTTTTATATGTCTAATACGTTTCAACGACAATTAAAGACAATATGAAAGAAAGAATTTAATAATAAAAATTTTACATTTAGAAGTGGGACGTCACGTTCCTATACAAATTTATCGTAACATGAGCACACACTTCTTGCGGTAAAATAGACACATAATCGTTAGCCTTTTTCATGTTTGGTGGCAGTAAAGAGGGAAGAAGAAACGGGAAGGGGGTGTCATAAATTCCAAACATTAAGAAAAAAATAAAAATAAAAAATAATAATAAACAACAACAGCAACAACAACAACAAACACGTTGAAACACTTTAAACATGGGTCGGGGTGGCGGCAATAAATTTACAACTCAATTTCTACTTTTTAAAAAAATTATTTTGAAAAGGTATCACAGTTAAAAATTAATTATTTCCTGATATTTCAAGGTTATTAACACAGAAAAAACTTGTTGGTACATGATTATTGTTGACACTTGTATTTAAATGCCAATCCATATAATATTGAGCAGAAATAAAAACTGTAATTATTATACAACAAAAATAATAATTGAATTATATTTTACATAATATAATAACGGGTGCCAATTGAGATACTAAATTAAAGAATTACTTCCCCTGCTCAAAAATAGTTTAGACAAGTTTTAGCAGTTTTCGTGCTAACAGCCCATATAACCAAGATATAATCTTGGTTATATGGGCTGTTAGCACGAAAACTGCTAAAACTTGTCTAAACTATTTTTTTTAGTTAATTAGTTTTAGTTTTTCTTTCTTTTTTCTGATTGTAATATTTCATAAAACTCTTATTAAAAAGAAAATGTTTTGGTACTTTTGCACTTTTGCCACTGTGCTGAAATAATAACGTTATTATTTTGAAAGCCGTTCTTAATATGGGATGGGGAGGCTGTTTTGAAGCTACTCTAGGTGTGTCAGAATTTTTTGGGAATTTTTGACACCCCTAACACAAAACTGCGAATAAAATATAAAAAAAAACTCGTAATTTCTCTTTTTAAAGTGGGTTGTTTATTTTCTTTATGGAATATACTACCAAAATAAACTATTAAAGTTGTTTAAAAAATAATAGAAATATTATTTTTATAAACAAAAAACAAAAAAAAAAACAGTGTTTACAAAGTGCCTGCGCGCGTTTATGCAGCCATGTTTTTTACATAATCAATTGAATTTTACGAGTTAAATTTTTTTCAATTTTTAAACTTAAAAAATCTATCAAAATTTTTCTCATGGCTCAATTTTTACGATATTTTCAGGGCAGTGTGAAATTTTATGCACTTTCCAATAAATCGAATATAATATTCTAGACAAACGTTTTTTATTTTTAATTCACCACCCCATTTTGAAATGTCTATTCAAATGAAAATAATTAATTTTCTCACCTTAAATTTATATATCACAAATTGAAAATAAAAGATCAATAAATAAAATATTCTAATTTAAACAAACAAAAGAAAGGACAGTTATTTGCAAATTTACGTGTAAAGTCCAAAGTTTAAAACTTTTTTTTTCAAAAAAACACGTTGAATTTTTTTTTTTTTTTTGAAGTGAAACCTTATAATCTTGTTATATTGTCCAGAAAATTTCGTAGAATTACGACAATGGTTTCTATTTCATTCAAGGTTTTTTTTTTTAGATATTTAAAAAATTTTTTCTACGGTGACACATATTTCTTTATGCACAAGGCTTGATGGCTTATGCGTATGTGTTGTTTTTACGTTCTTTTATCCATCCGTATTTCAAAAAAGGAAGAAACACCGCTTCGCTAACACCGGTTAATGCTAACGTAATGGCAGTCTTTTCAAATAGTTGTTTAAAAAAAATTCTTTTATTCAAAAAATACATGGAATATAAAATATAAATATGGACTAATTCTCATAAATGAAGAATGGAAGCATCCATTGATTAGTATTTTATATAGGTAAGTGATTATATTCATTATATTTAGATAAAGTTAAAATTTGTTGAATTTCATGAAATCTTTTTTAAAGAAAACTGATTAAAAAAAATATTGTATATTTTTCGATAAAGCATTTTATTATTTTAAAGATTGATCTTTGTTCCTTTTATTGAAAAATTATGGTTTAAATTACATTATTCATATTGTTATAAGCTTCGAAAGGTAGAGAGTCTACATAATCACTCCTTTTTTAATGGCGAATTCCGACACTCCTAAAGCTACTCTGTGGTCCCACTAAACAATTCAATATATGAAAAAAGATATTGTGAAGCTTTAATTTAACTTGAAAAAACTATTGAAAAATAGCGCAGTGGCAAAAGTGCACAAGCACCAATGTTGTTTGTTTGTTTGTTTGTTTAGTATTTTTTACGACCCAACCCAGCATAGTTTATAAATAAAGTAATAAATTCTCCTTTTTTAAGCAAATACGCTTTAATGGCCATTAAAGATAATATGAAAGAAAGAATTTAAAAAAATTATCATATAAATCTAACATTTAAGTGTAGGGATCACTTTCATCTATAAATTTAACATAAAATGAGCACCCATTTCTTGAACACATAGCAGTCGATGAGACATGTAATCGTTGCATTATTTTAAGTGTGGTAGCATTGATGGGGGTGTAAGAAGGAATGGAGATATTGTCATAAGTTCCAAACATTTTAAAAAACGTGTAGAAGCACTTCAAACATGGGGTGGGGGACTAAAATTTATAATTCCACAATTTCCAGTGTTTTTTTTTCTGTAAGATTTGCACCGTTTAAAATTCATTATTATTTCTTGATATTTTAAGGCTGTTAACACAGAAAAAAAAAAGGTCAACCTGAATAATGTAACTTCTCCCTTTGCCTTTTTTTTATTTCGTCTTTAAAAATTTTTTTTTTTTTTTTTACAGATTATCCTCGATTGGATATAATCTACCACGTTATCAAAATAAAAGAACTTTCGATATTTGTAAGAGATGAACAGTTTCTAATAAAACATTCTTGTAAATCGATCCTGAATATTGGAACTACTTGACGAGAACACACACACTCTTCTTCTATAAAGGATTTTTCGTTCATAATCTAAAAACAGTCATATTATTACCTTTATTATCCAATGTATTCCGTATTGTTTTCACTGGTTGCTATGTTTGTATTCATATGCATGTACAGTTTTTAGTAGATTAGTGTTCAATTAATAATACAAACTGGCAACCAGTGGGGAAAAAATGTAGAATACATTGAATAATAAAGGTATTAATATGATTGTCCCTAGATTAATAAATGAAAACTCCTTTATAGAAGAAAAGTGTGCGTGTTCTCATTGAGTGGCTCCAATATGGGGGATCGATTAACTAAAAACCTTGTATTAGAAACTAATCGACCTCTTAAAAATATTGAAAATTTTTCTTTTTTTTTCTTTTTTGATAATGTGCTAGATTATTGTCCAATCAATAATAATCCGTTGAATAATCCGTTGAAAAAGTTAAAAATAATGTTGAATAATCCGTTGAAAAGGTTAAAAATAACGAAATACAAGGAGATGCATTGTACAGATTCATCCTAGTATTTTATTTTCTGTGTTAACAGTTTTAAAAATATCATGAAATAATAATTGATTTTTAACGATGAGACCTTTTCAAGCGCAAATCTTATAAAAAAAAATGTGGAAATTGTGGAGTTATAATTTTTAAAGTCAACCCCAATGTTTGAAATGTTTCTACATATTTTAAAAATGTTTGGAATTTATGATCCCTGTTCCATCCTTCTCCCTTTTCCAGACATCAAACCTGAAAAAATGCTAACGATTACATGTCTTGCTGACCACTACGTTGCCAAAAAGTAGGTGCTGATTTTAAGTTAAATTTATAAAGCAAAGTGATCCCCAACTGTAAAATTTGAAATCTTTATTATTTGTTTTTTGTATTATCAATTAGGCGTTAATCTACCAAAAATTGAAGGTGTGCACGAAAACAAATATGGCGACCAGTGAAAAAAATACTGAATACATTGGATAATAAAATTATTAATATGATTGTCCTTAGATTAATAAATGAAAATTTTTTATAGAAAGAGGAGTGTGCATGTTCTCATCGAGTAGTTACAATATTCGAGATCGATTTACTAGAACATTGTATTAGAAATAAAGCAACTCTTACAAACATTGAAAAAATATTTTGATAATGTGGTAAATTATTGTCCAATCGATAATAATCCATTCAAAATATTGGAAAAATATGAAAAGAAAAAAAATGCAAGGAGCGGTTGCATTGTACAAGCCGACCCTTGTGTTTTTCTTTGTTGACAGCCAAAAATATCAAGAAATACTGATTAATATTTAACAGTGAGACCTTTTTAAGTGCAAATCCTATTAAAAAAAGTAGAAATTATAGAATTTAAAGTAAATTTTGATTACTTTTTAGGGAGTAATCTACACTTGGGTTAGATCGTAAAAAATACCTAAAAAAAAAATTTATAAAATTCCTGTACAATATTATATGGATTTTTATTTAAATGCAATTATCGACAATCATGTATCAACACTTTGTCATTTAAAAATTCAAACAAATTTTCCCAATAATTTATTGCGATACCTACCAAAAGAAAAATGTACGTATTAAAGGTACTTATATAGTTGTTGATGATTTCTTTAAGACGGTGGCTAAGTGATTAACGACACAGCCTGAAAACCTGAGTGTGTCAAGTTCGATCCTCTCTGGTAAGCATAACCGAACCTCACAAAAAATTTTTATAAATCCTTTTTCTTTTAGTATTAGGTACTTATAAATTTGATGATCCATAGCTGTTTCGAGTATTTTCAGAATTTTTTTAAGAAGTTCATTGGCAGGTATGACCATAATAGAAGTTCATTGGCAAAATTTTTTTTTGCTATACCAAATAGCATATCTAAGGATCTATCCTTAAAAACGCTATCACCCAAAAATGAGTAATTATTACCACTCGGTAACCGAAAGTGAGTGACTATTTTATAATAAATTTATATGCAAAAGTAATTTCTTATGTTAAAATATTTTATTATTTATTAGTTTATTTATTTACTTAAATTTCTTTGGGTCAATGTGCTCCATTACATCAACTGAAGACACCTCAACATTTTCTAAAAAAATTACGACTCTTAAAGGTTTTTGGGTATGCTGAAAACAAATATCGCAGAGAAAATTAGCACAGACAAATAGTTTTTGTGATATAAATGCCTGTATTATGCAATGTAATTTCTAGTAGTTTAAATGGGCCGCCATCTTTGTTGTTTCAATGAAATGGTTCAGTGAGCATGCGCAGACGAACTTTAAAGTTACTTCTATGAAATGCAAACGTTTATTAAATATCATTTCCAGCTAATTCCACCAAAATAAATATTTTCAAGACTTCAAATTCAAGAAAATTCGGTCAATGTGCACTAGTTGTCCAACCTGTTTATTCCGAAAGCCATTCTTAACATGAATAGGTTGAAAATAAGAAAATACCTTTCGGAATAAACACCTCCCCATGTTAAGAACAGCTTCGGAATAAACCTCCCCCAACCTTCCCATGTTAAGAATGGCTTTTGGAATAAACACTCCTAACCTCCCTATGTTAAGAACGGCTTTTGGAATTGTACTGCAAAAATGCTGACGGTTTGCTGCTTTCATATGCCACCCGTTCAAACATGGCCACCAGTGATTTACATTTCAAAATACAGGTATTTACAGGTATAGATATTGATATCTATATAAATTATATATAAAATAAATATAAATATAAATTATATAAATTTGATAGATTATTATATCTAATACTGGTATAGGTATTTACATCTCGAAAACTATTTGTCTACACTAATTTTCATGGCAATATTCCTTTTAGGGATATCCAAAAATCGAAAACCCAAAAGTCATCGATTTATTGAAAACTGTTGAGACGTCTTCAGTTGGCGTAACGGAGCACATTGACTTTTCTTTCTTCTATCGTTCTACATTTTCAAGTTGTTTACATGTAACCATCATATCACAGTAGAATTATGTTTTTATTGAAAAACAAAGCAAACAATAATAACAACAACAACAATAAAAATAGCAGAGGGTGAAGAGCTCCAATAATACCATTTATTTATTTACTATTATTATTTTATTTTCACATAATAGCAGCGCCAGGGAGTAGGAAAAGAGCTTTTGACATTACAACAGAGTTCCCGCCCTTGGATTATAAAAATAATAAATGATTGAAAGTTTCCTTTTTTTTGTCTTTTTTCATAAAGGCAACGTCAAGGATATACAAAAAATGAGTTACTTTGAAAATAAAAGACGTACGGATGATTAGGTATTGCAATTCCTACCGATTTATTGGATTCAATAATGTTTTTGATTGTTAAATACATGTGACCCTTTTTGTATCTATTAATAATAAAATAATGGCTGGTATGTTTTTAGTATCATGACAGTCTCTTTCTTATTTGAAAATGATGTGGAAAACATTCTACACTGTTGTATAGAAAGTGATTTTAGGCTTGAATTTTGAAAATTTAACTCTTAAATAGAAATTAATTTCTGACTTCAATTAAAGTCTCTATTATTTGGTTTCATTTTAAAAATCCGAAACAAACAAATCAACAAAAAACAAAACCAAAAACAATAAGCAAAACATGACAAAGCAAACAAACTAAAAACATAACATAAGCTTCACCTATTCTTATTACATAAAAGGAGCAAGCATAGAAAATGAACCTTGAATTTACTCCTAGAAGCCTTGTAATTCTCTCCAACCCCCTATTTTGTCCTCCAGTTTGATTGTTTCAACAGGCGATATTTCTGACAAAGGGGAAAAATCGCCGTTTTCTGGATTTGCTGTTGTTTTGAGTGAGTAGTATGTTGTTATTCAATCTCATCATCATCGAATTGGTTCTCTATATATATCATTAACCCTTTGTTGCATGAGGGACTAATTAGGGTTACACCGCCTTTGGCAGTGTCACTGTAGTTTTGCTCCTTAATAAAGAAACCATGTGATTGGACACTCTGCACATATTATCTTTTATCCATTGTCATCCATGTATAAACGTTAATGAAACATGATGGCAGCAGTGGGATAAAAGGATTTTCAAGTATGAAGGAGGAATTGAGAATGTATTTTAGGAAGACGAACACAGATAATAACGTTTTATTGTTTTGTTTTACTTTGTGTGTACATGCAGTAAAAAAAAAAAAAAAAAAAATGGCAAAACTCAGCATGGAAGAAACAAATAAACCTGTGGCTGGTATAAGTCCTTCAACACTCCTGTGTATTGAAAATAATTTATCAGCAAATTGGAAACGTTTTAAGCTGAAATAGCATAATTGTACCATTATTACATATCTAGTGAGACAGCCAGTACAATACCAAATGCCACTTTCGCTTCATACGTTGGGAGACAAGGCATTTAAGGTCTGTTATGGGTTTCAATTTTAACTCCTGGAGATGAAAAAACACCTCATGAAATAATTCAGGCGTTCAATAAATACACTATAGGGAAAACAAACGAAACATATGAACGCTATGTCTTCCATACAATGAAACAGGAAGAATCACAAACTGTTGAAACATTTGTTATGTTGATTTGTGCATTGATAAAAACTTGTAATTTTTGTAACAGTTATTGTCTCATCAATGTTGCAAGATCAGATAATTCTTGGGATACATAATCCCCATATACAAGCAGAATTACCAAAAATGAGGCAGATTTACAAAGATGACATATGTAAGCTGTCAGAAAATGCTATGCTTTTTTTTTTCTTTTTTTTTTTACACAGTGATCACCACTTATGAAGGCCCGGAAGCCACTCAGGGATAAGGGTTATTGCAAGTACATTACGTTAGTGTGGAGATTTGATGAAGTGTTTACTTAAGGGGGTGGTTTATTAGGAATTTGTTAACATTGGACTTGAAGACATCCAAGTTGTAGTCCGGTGGGAAGCAGGCAGACGGAACAGAGTTCAATCCAAAATCCTGAGACTCGAGGAAGTAAACAGTCAATTTTAAACTTAAAAGAAAACCATTGGCAGAAAGTGACAGAAAGTTATAGCAAATTATTACGGCTGCTATATCAGTGTTTCGCATATGGCGCAAACACACGGACACAAATTAAACACGTGCGTGCAGCACACAAACAATGTTGCCCTGTAGATGTGAAATTTAACTCAACACTCATTGAGGTCACTTTCCTTTGACCTTTCGCATCTGTCTCTTCTTTCTTTCTTCTTTCTCTTTTGGATCCTGACACTTGACTGAGATGATATATTTTTTCCTCAGTTGTTCTCCACATGCACGCAAAGGACAATTTTCTGCCTGTATGCATGTTACATACAAAACCTGTCTTATTTGAGATAAGCTTAATTTAATTTCACCATGAAAATTAATGGACTGAAACAAACAATTGATTATCTTGCAACAACATCTAACGAACATTTTAGAAAATATTCCTAACCACATGTGTACACACACACACACACACACACACACACACACACACACACACACACACACACACACACACACACACACACACACACACACACACACATACACTTATGTTTATCATAGCAAAGTATGGTTGTAAACTAATGTATGAATATTTTTCCATTGTTCATAATAAATGTTCTGTTTTGTATATATATAATTTGGTTCTGTGTTGTCTTATTTTATTGTCAAAGTCGAAGACAAGCATATTTGTCCTCTACGGAGTATTGGGCATGTGCATTTCAACATGAACCAAGTAAAGAGTTATGTCCTGCATTTGAGAAAACAGACTTCAAATGTAATGGAAAGAATCACTTTGCTGTTAAATGCAGATCCGTGAGAAAAAAAGAATATCCATACAGTCGAAACACAACAAGATGACAGTGGTAGTAGTTCAGACTATTGATATGTAGACATGGCCACAACAAAATAAAAATAAATTCTATAAATTCGGTCAATATATTAAATGAGAAGCATGTGATAGAAAAAAAACACTGAACATTCAAATAAGATATATATTACTTAATTGGAATTCATTATTTAGAATCTGCGAGATGGATTTTGGCATCTAAAATTAGATGAAGCCAGTAGTAGCTTGACAATATTTGCTACTTCATATAGTCAGTTTTGTTAGAAGGTATTACTATTTGGCATTTCACCGGCTCTGAAGTCAATAAAGCAGATGGTCTTCTGGTAGTGGGAAAGAGTAAAACCATGGAAGCAGTGCTGGCGGATTTGGACATACAGCTCAGGAAGCAGTTGCAGAGATATTGCAAATGCAGAAAAAATGAATTTGCAAACATCTACATCATTCCTGGGATACATGATAACTAGTCAGAGTCTACATTCTGATCATGAGAAAGTAAAGATCATAAGCTATGCATTGCTCAACAGACATAAAGGGAGTGCAACGATTGGGAAGATTTGGGAATTATTTGGCAAAGTTTCTACCTCACCTATAAGACGTGATGGCTCCAGTTCACAATTTAACAAAGACAGGTGTGCCATAGGCATGATCATGGATCTATGAAGAGGCTTTTGAAAAAATCAAAAAGTTAATGAGTGAAGCACGAGCATTGAGATAAAATGATCACAAAAAACCGTTAGTCATTCAGTGTGCTGCAAGTGAAAAAAGCATGGGGTCTGCATTGCTACAAGAAGGTCAACCTTTAGCCTATATTAGTTGACCACTTACAGACACAGAAACCAGATATCCACAGATTGAAAATGAACTGTTAACTACAGTATATGCATGTGAACGGTTTCACCAGTATACGTTTGGTCAGCAGGTTACAGGGCTAACCGATCATAAACCATTTGAAGCAATAATGAAAAGAAATTATGGAAATGCCCAAAGTGACTGCAGAATATGTTGATGCGGTTGTAAGTTTACAATGTTATAGTTCTATACCACCCTGGCAAGAAGATGTTCTTTGCAGATACACTATGAAGAGTATACATACATAGAGTGACTAGTGAATATATAAGTGATGATGATGTCAGGAAAACTGAATATATTCCTTTGACAGAGTGAAGGTTACTTAAATTGTGCTCAGCCACAAAAGAAGACAGAAAAATGCAATTGTTGCTGTGAATAATTGTGGAAAGATGGCTAGAAGATAAAGTAAATCTTGATCCAGAGATGAGACTATATTTTAACTTGCAGAATGAAATGACTGTACAAGATGGATTAATTTTCAGAGGAAACTGAGTA
>NC_136482.1:52384999-52412499 GCF_053919585.1 Euprymna scolopes | reverse complement strand
AAGATTCAATTAGATTCCTATTTCAGTCACCTAAATTATTTAGGGTGAACGAACCAAACCTAAATATTTTTTTTTTGGTAAATATCCAGATACGCTACTACAGAACACTGACCACTCTAATTTGTTTTGGGGGGGGGGATGTGATGTTGGGGCGCGCGTGCCAACATCACATCCGCTACCCCCCCCCCCCCCCGCAATGTTAAATGGTGTTCTAATTGGTAAATGTCGGTGCGTTACTTACGGAAAATTTGAAAATTCGATGTTCCAGGTAAAAAAAAAAAAAAACAGATAAATTACCCCCCCCCCTACTCCAACTTGGTGTGCTCCACACAAAAAGCGCTATAATGTATTTTTGAAAATTAGAAAATTCTATGTCCTGGAAAAAAATATCCCCTCCTCCCAACATAGTTTGCTTGGTGAAGCCGTCGTTTATGCTACAGCGTGCATGCGCGTAGCATAAACGGATGCTGCAAAATGGTGGAAAGAAGTTCGTGGGTTCAGGGGTAAATACCATGCAAACGGTAAATTTGCCCCAAGTTTGACTATCAGATTCGTTGTCAGCGACCTCAATTACCTATAAAAAAAATAAATTAGAGTGGTCGGTGTTCTGTAGTAGCGTATCTGGATATTTACCCTTTTTTTTCTTGCTTAAAAAAAATAGCATTAATACAGTAAGTTAGGTAAACTGACTTTTTCGTTTAAAAATGGAATTATTTCCCTTTCGTTATTAACTTTAAAAAAAAAAAAAATTTTTTTTTAATAAATATTTTGTGGGGTTTGTATTACTGTACACATAGATTCGAAAAAGTTGTCCAAAAAGAAATATATAACAAATAAATGTTATCAAAGGCAAGATAAGTTACTTTTCTACCAAACTGGATATATTTTTCGTGTTTTTATTAAATGTAACATGTTTATTCAGCTCGAAAACCATACAGTGTTTACCGATGTATTGGAACATTCAAGATGGCGTCTGATTCTCTCTTTAACACGGTAAGTGTGGGAAAAGATGTTATAAATAAAAAACCGGATAAAATACTGTTACAAACTCGCTCAATATATGTTACCGTGACATAGGCTGACATATATTCGGCAGGTTTTTAATAGTATTTTGTATAGTTTTTTATTTATAACACCTTTTTGCATACTTACGGTGTTAAAGAGGGTGTGAGACGCCATCTTGAATTTTCGAATGCATCGGTAAACACTATGTTTTTCGAGCTGAATAAATATGTTACATTGAATAAAAACACAAAAAATATATCCAGTTTGGCAGAAAAGTAACTTATCTTGCCTTTGATAACATTTATTTGTTATATATTTGTTTTTTGACAACTTGTTTGTAATCTATGTGTACAGTAATACAAACACCCATTTTGTGTTTTATATACATAAAGTACAATTGTTGAATGTTACTGTTTTGATTATATTCGTTTGGGGGGGGGGCACAATTAAAAATTAAGAAAGATTAAAATGAAGCGAAATTTAAGTTTCCGTTCCATTTTTACAACAACCGTAAAACAGTGCATACTCAGCAAGTTTTATCGTAATTTATAAGCATATTGAAACACTAAATCAACATTTTATTTATTTTTTTTGCATAATTAATGATGGAAGTATTTTTCTGTTTATTTTCTTAACATCTGTTAAAAAAAAAATAATTTGTACATTCTCTTGAAAAAATGAATCAAACTTTTCTCTACTTTCACATGTGTTCCATTTTAACAAACTGAGCCACAGCAACGCGTGGCCGGGTACAGCTAGTATATATATATATATATATATATATATATATATATATATATATATATGTGCTGACAAAAGAAGAACTCTCTTCTATGCCTTCCGGAAGCGAATTACTTCCCTTACCGGAAGCAAATTATTTCCCTTTAGTTTTTATCCTATGTATGAAATGTAGAACACGTGGACTCGCTTCTCCGCGTTGTTCTTAGTGAAATAAAGCTTACTTTAAGCTCACTCAGTTCTCCTGTCCTATTTATCACAATTTATTTCACTAAAGAACTATGGAGAAGTACCTGAAACCCGAACGCCTTGATTTGGAACCCACAAAGGCGGACGCAGCCGATATATGGCGACACTGGAAGAGGTCGTTTGTTATATTTATCGAGGCAGTTAGTGGTCCGCAACTGACAGACGAGTAAAAACTCAATTTATTAATCAACCTGGTGTCTCCAGCGATTTATAAACACATTTCTGACGTTAATGACTACCAGACAGCTATGAACACCCTAGAAGAGGTTTTTGTTCAACCTAAAAACAGCATCTTCTGTCGTCATTTACTGGCAACTCGTCGTCAACAAAGAAACGAAAGCGTGGACCAGTATTTACAGTCCTTAAAAGAACTTGCTAAGGATTGTGACTTTCAGGCTGTGTCGGCGATACAAGCGAGGGATGAATACATCAGGGATGCATTCATAAACGGAATCGAGTCATCCCACATCAGACAGAGGCTCCTGGAGAACAAGAAACTCGACCTGCATACTGCGTTCGACCAGGCTCTCACGCTCGAGACAGCTCAAAAACAGTTGTCATTGTACGCTCAGTCGGACTCCTTGACTGCGTCGATATCTGCAGTCGGAACGGAAGAAGACGACAACCGGTCTAGATGCGAGGAGCAACCCACAGTAGTGTCACTCTCAGGACAGAAATGCTTCTTCTGTGGAAACCCAAGGCATGACCGGGCGAGGTGCACCGCCAGAAATTCTTTTTGCAAAAACTGTAAGAAGAAAGGGCATTTCGCTCGTGTCTGCAGATCGCCAACGGCTGCTGCTGCTATAAACTACGGTGAGTCTCTTCTTGCTTCGTCAGTTCCTTCTCTTAACTTTTCGGAGAGTCTCTCTTGTTCGTCCTTATGGGGAAAAATTAAAGGTGAACCCATGAGGATACTCATCGATACTGGGAGCTCAGAAAATTTTATCCATCCTGACAAAGTTAAGGTATTCGGGTTAACGGTCCTGCCAAGTTCCGAGAAGATTTTGATGGCTAGCAGTTCTCATTCGTCCTCTACTCTCGGTCATTGTGTTGTATCTCTGGGTCTGAATGGAAGGGAGTATGATAATGTCAAGTTATCGATTATGGCCAACTTGTGCAGTGATGTAATTCTCGGACATACATTTCTGAACCAACACTCGTCGGTAGAAATACGTTTCGGAGGACCCCTCCCCCCTCTCACTGTTTGTGGGCTTACCGCCATTAAAAATGTCCCTTACCCGTCTCTCTTTACAAACTTAACCCCAGACTGTCGCCCAATTGCGGTTAAATCCAGGAGACATACCCTACCAGATGCCAAATTTATTAAATCGGAAATAACCCGCATGCTAAAGGAAGGTATTATAGAGCCCTCTCAATCTTCATGGTGAGCCCAAACACTCGTAGTGACTCCTGAGAATCACAAGAAGAGACTTGTTGTGGATTACTCTCAAACGATAAACCGTTTCACTCTCCTAGATGCTTATCCTCTTCCTCGAATGGAGGACATGGTAAATGAGATTGCCACTTATCAAGTGTTTAGCACTCTTGATCTAACTAGTGCTTATCATCAAGTTGCAATCAAGCCGGAAGAACGAAAATACACAGCCTTCGAAGCTTCTGGATCCCTGTACCAGTTTCGGCGAATTCCGTTTGGAGTAACCAATGGAGTAGCTAGCTTCCAACGAGTAATCGACGATATCATCAAACGAGAAGACCTCCGAGGAACCTTCGCCTACATCGACAATGTTACAGTTTGTGGAGAAAATCAGGCAGATCATGATGCTAATTTAAAATGTTTTATGAAGGCTGTAGAGAAATATGGACTGACACTGAATGAAAGCAAGTGTCACTATTCTCTTGTTTCAGTAGACTTGCTCGGCTATACAATAAGCAAAGGTTCGGTAAAACCAGACACTGACAGGCTTAAAGGGTTGATGGACTTGCCTGTCCCTCAGGATTCTCCTTCTCTTCGAGCTATGGGAATGTTCTCCCACTATTCAAAGTGGATATTTAACTTCTCTGAGAAACTACATCCCCTAACTAAGATTACCAACTTTCCCCTCTCTAAGGAACAAACCGACGCATTTAGGGACCTAAAGAAAGATATTGCTAAATCCTCTCTAGTAGCCATAGACTCCTCTCTTCCCCTTGAGGTTGAAACTGATGCCTCGGAACATGCCATCGCTGCCTCTCTGACCCAGAACTCTCGGCCAGTGGCCTTCTTTTCCAGAACATTAACCTCCGCCGAGAAAAAGCACTCCTCAGTGGAAAAGGAGGCCTATGCAATTGTGGAGGCGATCCGAAAATGGCGACATTTACTGCTCGGGAAGCATTTTAAGCTAACCACTGACCAAAAGTCTGTCTCTTTTATGTTCAACCCTAAAGGAAAGAGCAAAATAAAAAATGAAAAGATAACAAGATGGAAGTTAGAACTTGCCTGTTTTAGCTATGATATTGCCTATCGACCAGGGAAACAAAATGTTGCTGCAGACACTCTGTCTCGAATTTGTTCTTCCGCCACCTCCGCTGACAAATTACACTCATTACACACAGACTTATGCCATCTGGGGGTAACCAGGATGCTACATTTCATCAAAACCAAAAATCTGCCGTACTCTGTGGAGGAGGTGAGAGCTGTTTCGAAGACTTACCGGGTATGTTCTGAAGTAAAACCTAGGTTCTTTAAGTTGGCACCTCAGATTCTCATCAAAGCAAGTCAACCATTTGAAAGAATAAGCATGGACTTCAAGGGGCTGTTACCCTCAAATTCTCGCAACCGGTACCTTCTGACAGTGGTTGACGAATACTCTCGTGTCCCCTTCGCTTTCCCCTGTGCCGACATCTCAGCTGCTACTGTCCGAAAACACCTAATTAGCTTATTCTCCATATTTGGAAATCCTTCCTTTGTACATTCTGATCGTGGAACAGCCTTCATGTCAGACGAACTAAGAGAATTCTTACTTTCTCGTGGCATTGCTACTAGCAGAACAACTGCCTTCAATCCTCAATGTAATGGACAAGTGGAAAGATATAACGGTATTATCTGGCAAACAGTGAGTCTAGTTCTACGCTCAAGAAATCTCCATGTTACAAATTGGGAAAGTGTGCTAGATGTAGCCCTCCACAGCATCCACTCATTGCTTTCCACCTCTACGAACAGCACTCCTCACGAACGTCTCTTTAATTTCCAAAGGAAATCAGCCACTGGGAATTCTATGCCCACCTGGCTAACAAATGCTAAATCTGTTCTTTTAAAGCGACATGTACGCGGGAGCAAATACGAGCCCCTAGTCGAGCCTGTAGACCTACTTGAAGTCAATCCTAGCTATGCTCATATCCGTTTCAATAACGGACGGGAGACGATAGTGTCCCTATGCCACTTATCTCCATTGGGTGATAGATCGAGCATTCTAGAGGCAGAAATAGATCCCGTGCCGGAGAACCAACGGCTACAGGACGTACCTCAGCAGCCCGATTCGGACCCCCTGCCACGAGTGCACGAAAACTCTCCCCTCGAGAATTCGGTTCCTACTTCTCCCCAATCAGACGATCCACAGAGGAGATCATCGGAGGACAATGAGGTGCCGAATCTTCGACGCTCTACTAGAGTTCGTCGAAGCCCCCAATATTTAGCTGAAAACTATCTGCTTTTAACTTTTCTTTTCTCTTTTGCTTTGCAGCTTAAACAGAAACCCGCTCCTGCAGTTCCTGGTAACTCTACATCCTAAGATCATCATACGGCCTCGGATTCCTCTGAGTGGCGGAGAATGTGCTGACAAAAGAAGAACTCTCTTCTATGCCTTCCGGAAGCGAATTATTTCCCTTTAGTTTTTATCCTATGTATGAAATGTAAAACACGTGGACTCGCTTCTCCGCGTTGTTCTTAGTGAAATAAAGCTTACTTTAAGCTCACTCAGTTCTCCTGTCCTATTTATCACAATATATATATATATATATATATATATATATATATATATATATATATATATATATATATATATTGTGTGTGTGTGTGTGTGTGTGTGTGTGTAAGAAGATTGAAACACAACAGCTTAAATGGGTTGCGCTTCAATAAATCTGGAGTAATTGTGGGAATATTGAGAGGGCGGGAATTAAGCGAGCAGGCGTTCGCTCGTTTTGAACTCCTGTTGTTAAAAGAAGCCAGAGGCAACAGTAGGTTAGCAGTACTTTTACAGTATGGGAGAACTTTCTCTGGTCATAATAACCTATCACTCTGCACTATTACGGATGATGTGCTTAGCGTCAACGCAAGGAAAAATAAATAAATAAATAAATAAATAAATAATAACAGTAGCGATTTATCTACCTTCCCTACGAGATTTCTTTTTAAAGTCGCCCATTTAAAACTGGTCTTTGCCGCATCTCATTACGCAGTTCTTACATCATTATTTCTTTCTAGTTTATCTAATCTTGTCCCTCTGTCTGTCTGTCTGTCTGTCTGTCTGTCTCTATCTATCTATCTATCTATCTATCTATCTATCTATCTATCTATCTATTCACGTTTTTAATCACTTCCCATTCTTATCTTGTCATCCCTTTCCACAAGGGACGAAAACATAATTTGTATGTTTACTCGACATTGTCCGGGATTGAATGAAGATCAACAAATGTTCCACTCTCCCATACTTTTACGGTCATCAAAATCGCGGTGTCCCGGGAGGAAGCTTCACATACCTCCCCGCAGTGATTTACTTTATTATATATTCTAGTCTATATTGCATTGTAGAGAATCTACTGTTGATTTTATAAAATTATTATAATATAATAGCTTGAATAAAAATTTCAAATGCAAAACTCAATAATTACATGAAACCTTACCAACCACCAATAGCTATGGCTAGAGATATTTTACCTGAGAGCACTTCGTTCAAGCTCCTTGGTTAACGTTCACAGGAAACATGAGTTGGAATAGATACATCGAGATTATTGCTAAGGCTGCTGCAAAGAAAGTGGGTTCTCTCTATCGTGCTAGAAAGTTACTTACGCCTGAAAGTATCCTCTACTTCTACAAAGCCACCATTCGCCCGTGTATGGAGTACTGCTGTCACATTTAGGCTGGTGCATCTGCTACTAGTCTCTCGCTCCTGGTCAGGGTCCAAAAGAGAGTCGCCAATCTAATAGGTCCCGAACTGTCATCTAAACTTCAGACCCTTTCCCATCGACGAAATGTTGCATCCCTTTGCCTGTTTTACAAGTATTTTAATGGTGGATGCTCTGACGAACTACAAGCCCTTGTACCCCCTCGACGAAAATAACCCCGACAAATCCGATAAGCAGCGAAGTCCCACCCCTATACAGTTGAGATACCTAGATGTAAGAAAGCCTTGTACTCTAATAGCTTCTTCCCCAGAACTGCAGAACTTTGGAATTCTCTTCCGGTTTCCTGCTTCCCCAACTGTACTGACATGCAGAAGTTCATGTTGCTAAACTCCCTACATAGTACGCCTGCAACTTAGGTCCCTGATAGTAGCCCCCTACATCAAAGTGGCAACGTGCCTTGTTTGGGGTGAAAATGTGAAAAAAAAAAAAAAAAAAAAAAATTGTGCTCTAAACAGAAACATTCATTTTCAACGCGTCTCTGTCTTATCAAAGAACTGACTGTTCATTTTACGAAATTATAATAATTACTTGAATTAAAGTTAAACGTACGAAAGTCGAGTATTGTGATTCAAGTGTGCATTTATTTTGAATGCGCCTCTGTCTTATAAAAGAATTTATAGTTGATATTATAGGTTGGGCCTTTTTTGCTTGTGCAGTGATACAACTTCTTAAATGCACTTGCGATGTTAGGCTGTATAAAAGTGTTGATTTTGATGACAATCCGACTTCCTTCTTTAATCTGTTACCGATTTTCGACAATTATCGGAGGCATTCCAATACAAAACCTGCATAAGAACACTTCCAAATACATCAAGTGCCTCCGTGTGAAACTAAAAAAAAAAAAAAAAATCGGTCCAGCCGTTTCCGAGTCCATAGAGAACTCACACACACACACACACACACACACACACACACACACACACACACACACACACAGAGACACAAACAAATTCTTTTATACAATAATAGATTTGTAAAACTTCGTGCGATTGCACTTCCTGGTACTCAAGTAAAATTGCATCGTGATATGTTTAGTTGTTTTCATTTGTTTATTGGTTTGGTTATTGTATTTTTTCAGTTCATATACCAATAGATCTAAAAATAAATGTCTGATGCAGGCATAATAATCAGATTTTTAAGAGAAATAATAAAAAGTAACAAACACGCTCTTCATTAACCTCGACACTAACGCTAAATCCAAGGTAGCGGTCGAAAAAATACATGCACTTCATTCCTTAACATTGGGTAAAATTGTACAGTAATATCAAACAGAATTGTTATACTTCTCGTTAAATGAAAACATTAAAAATATTTCCTTTCTTTCTGCTTGACAATTTCGCATACCTTCTATTTTGGGTAGTTTAACTGGAATTGTTGCACGAAACCACTTAGCAAATTTTCATAAAAATAGGAGGGTTTTTTTTTTTCCCATAAGGGAACAGGTTTCTGTAAGACACATAAAAAAGTTTTCTGCTGTTTTTCTTTTTAAAGGATTTTCTCCGGAAGTGATATAGCCATCCTCTGATGAACTGCACTAGGTGTATCAGAAGCCGACATTAAAAATACGTGAAAGAACTTGAATAATTCAATTTACTATCTTTCGAAGCCTATAACAACTTGAAAAATGTAATTCAAACCTTAATCTTTTTTTCAGTTAAAGGAACAAAGACCAAAATTTAAAAAATAACAGGTTTAATAGCAAATTATGCAATATTTGTTTTTTAAAATCAGTTTTCTTTAAAAAAGATTTAAAGAAAATCAACGAAAATTTTACTTACTTCGATTATAAAAAATATATATAAATTCCAAAAAATCACTTACCTATAAAAATACTATTCAATGGGTACTTCCATTCTTCATTGTAAGGAATTTATCCATATTTATACTTATATTCCATGTCCTTTTTAAATAAAATACTTCTTTAATAAAAAAATGCGAACTCAGATTTTTTTCATTATTCAAATAAAGGGAGACAAATATCTGATTTTCTTCGCGTTTATCTTCCAGTGGCTTCTAAGCACCACAATTAATGTCTCTTTTTATTGCGTGCTGTAAACCAAAATTAGTATTTTTGGGCCACCATAGTTGGAAATTGAACACATTCACTTATCAGTTTTTCCGTAAAAAAAAAAAAACACTCTACCGATTTTTTAATTTTTTTAATTCTCTTAATGAAATACATGAGTTTTTGATTAATATATTTTATTTCTTCTTTATCGAGTAAATTTTTTTAAAATATCTTAAAAAAGAAAACATTGAATGAAATAGAAAAAATTGTCGTCAGTGTCCGATATTTACTTGACACTCTAAGCATAACATGAGCTTTCACTTAAAAAAAAATCAATGTGCTTTTTTTAAAAAGAAGGTTTTACACTTTGGACTTTACAGGTAAATTTCCAAAAAACACTTCTTTTTTTGTTTTAATAATAAATATTATTATTATTATTATTATTAATGATAAAGATAATAATAATAACAACAATAATAATAATGAAGATAATAATGGTAGTAGTAATAATAGTAATAATCATGATAATATTTTTTTTTACTCATGTTCACCCCTTACGAAGCATATCGCCATTTGGACATAATGAGCTACTATTTGGGGCCATGTCTAGGAAAGATTAACAAGATATTTGTTTATATTACATTTAAACTTTTGCATATCAGTACAGCCAGGGAAGCAGGCAGCGTGAAAGGAATTCCAAAGTCCAGCTGTTCGAGGGAAGAAACTATTAGAATAGAAAGCTTTCTGGCATTTAGGGATAACAACATTGAAGGGGTAAGATCTTATTGTTAAGCAGGTTTGTCGGGGATATGTACGTCGAGGGGGTACAAGTGAAACGAGTTCATCAGAACACATTCACTTAAAATATTTGTAAAACAGGCACAATGATGCAACATTGCGGCGATGATTTAGTCATGGATTTACAGTTAAACTAAGCTGGAGCTTAGTTGATAAAGTGGGACCGATTAGATTGATAACCCTTTTTTGAACTTTATCTAAGAGGGAGAGACGAGTGGTAGATGCACCAGCCCAGATGTGGCAGCAATACACCATGCATGGGCGAATGGTGGCCTTGTAAAGGTACAGGATACTCTCAGGCGTGAGTAGTTTTCTAGCTCGATAGAGGGAACCCACCTTCTTTGCAGCAGCCTTTGCAATGTCCTCTATGTATTTGTTCCAGTTCATATTGCCCACAAATCTTAGACCAAGGAGTTTGCAGGTAGAATTCTCAGGTAGGGTGCTATTTGTTATGGATAGAGGGGGTTGAGAGGCATCTTGTAATTATTAAAGGAGAGCAGCTTAGTTTTACTAGCATTAAATGTTACTATCCATTTGCGGCCCCATTTCACTACAGTCTAGAAGCCATTTTCTAATGATTCAGCTATTGTCTTAGATTTATGCACATCTGTTCTTCTCTCAGGCATATTATATATAGAGCGTTGTATCATCAGCAAATATACCCATCTCGGTCACAATATTATCAGGGAGGTCGTTTATGAATATCAGGAATAATAATGGTCCAAGGATCGACCCTTGAGGCACTCCTGCATTAATGTTATGCTGCTTGAATGTACGTCTGTCAATGACAACCTGTATGTTTCCATTGTCTAAAAAGGATCTAATTATATTTAGTATACGTCCAGTTACACCGTACGATTTATTTTTCATTAGCAGCCCTTTATGCCAGACTTTGTCAAAGGCCTTGGATATATCAAGGGCTACAGTCCTGTCTTCGCCCGTCTTATCCAGTACATGGTAAAAGTGTTCAGAGATGACTGTTAAAATATCTTCAGTAAAACGGCATTGCCTGAATCCATACTGTTTGTCAGAGAGAAGACTTGCTTTTGCAAGGTGGTGAACTAGTGCTTGATTAATTAAGATCTCAAAGAGTGGAAGGCGACTAAAAGGGCAATAATTGAGAAGGTCTGTTCTTTCACCAGAATTATTGTACACTGTTACCACAGAGGCCATCTTCCAGCTATTAGGGAAGCAAGATTCAGTAAGGCATTTATTGTAGAGCTTGGAAAATATGGGGGCTAACTCGGCTGAACATTTCTTAATTAGTAATGCTGTAATGAGATCAGGCCTACACGCCTTTGAGATGTCTAAGTTTTTTATGATATTGCGGACATAAGAAGAGGTGATTTTTACATCATCTAATGTGGCTTTAGTTTGCATAGGGAAATTTGGGAGGGAGTTGTTTGTTGGCTTTAAGGTGGAGTTGGGGACGAATCGCCGGGCAAACAGTTCTACCTTCTCCATTTCCGTGCATACAACCTTCTGGTTGTTGCTCAGTGAAGGAATTATTGATTGCCCTTTATTCACTACACTATTATAGATTTTTCAGAAATCACGAGTGCGTATCTTTTGCGATTCAATGCGTTCCCTGATTATTTCAGCATGCTTTCTTTTGGCTATTGCTATTTCACTCTTACAATGATTTCTAGCATCTACGAATTTTTGCCTATTTTGCCTAATAATGATGATAGTAATAATAATAATTATAAAAATGATAAAAGTAATAATAATAATAATAATAATAATAATAATAATAATAATAATAATTGTTGTAGACCCGTGCTAGGGGTTACAAATGAAAGAAACCACAACAATAATAATGAAAATAATAATGATACTACTACTACTACTACTACTACTACTAATAATAATAATAAAAATGATGATGATGATGATAGCAATAATAATAATAATAATAATAATAAAAATGATGATGATGGCAATAATAATAATAATAATAATAATAATAATAATAATAAAAATGATGATGATGATGGCAATAATAATAATAATAATAATAATAATAATAATAATAATAATAATAAAGATACAGGAAAAATAAGAATAGAAAAATAATAAGAGTGAAAAAAAAAAGATTCCGAATTAAAATAGTAATGATCTATAATAAAGGGTAGTTGTCGTGTGTATGTTTGTATGTCCAGTTAAAAGGGAAAGATCTACAAAAGCCCCACAAAATTAATATTTTCGTCATATGTGCTTCCCTTGATGAATGATTTATTAAATTTAGAAAAATTTATTCATGGGTCAACTAGGCCGGATTTCGTTATGGGAGAGGTCAGTGTAATTATGTGTTATTGGGAAAAAATGCAAAATAATTCCACGAGGCATCTCTTATATAAAATATAGTTTTAAGTGTGTGTGTGTGTGGGGGGCTATGAATGGATTGAGCGAAGAAGAAAAGGGGGTTTGTGGGAAGAGGGAATACGGGAGGGGGAAGAGAGAAATTTAATAGATATATAGAGAGATAGAACTTTTAATAGAAATAAGTTTAACATTTTCATCCGGGCAACGCTAGGTTGCTCTGCTAGTTTTAAATAAAACAGGTCTTAAAAAAACCAAATCAAAAACAAGACAAAGTATTAATCTTATTGTTAAAAGGGAAACTTTGAGGAAGAACATTTCTTAGCAAATAATAATGAGCTAAGGCTTTCGCGGTAGCCAGTTTTCTTGATTGAGGTTATAGTAGGTGTGATATGGAAGTTGTGTAGGAGGAACTGATATTTTGGGTCGTGGCCAACGAATTTGAGTATTTGGTAGAGTTCAATATTTGGAAACTTAAGGGGAAAATGGGACGAACCCAAATTGCAAACGACAAATTGGGTGAGTTCATTTTGTAAGATCCGGATATAGGTGACTGGTGAGCGGAAACAGATCTTTAAAAGTGTTTTGTCTTGTGTCATATTGACCTAGACAGCAGGCAGGGCGGCTCGTTAGTAAAAGTATATTAGAAACGTTGTTTCACTTCTAATATATAATTACAAAGAGAAGCGTTTCTGACTGGTAGATTAATAGGAGTGAGTGTTGTTTATTCGTTTTGTTTTATTCGGAGATTCGTTTTTGAGGAGTGGGGTGACGCGCTTTAATATTAGGCTATTATTTATAAATAATCAATGAACAAAAAAAGAACACACACACACACACACACACACACACACACACACACACACATATCCGCACAAACACACGTGTAAAAAGCACACGGACAGAAAGTGAAAGGAAAAGAGAAAGACGGGTAGAGTGAAAGGAGGGGGGCATAGAAAACATGCAAGTATACAGAAATGTAAAGGGAGAGAGAGAAAGAAAGAGAGATGGGGGGATAGAAAGAAACGCAGGCAGAGAGAATGGTGAATACAGACACAAACAGGCACACAGTGACACTCACGTAGAGATAACACATAGTGACACGGATACACTTACACACATAAGAGCGTGAACACGCACACATACGCACGCGCACGCTTACCAACTGAATAAATAGATATAATAGGCAGAACAAGAGTGCGTTCAGACATGAAAGCACAGACGCAACGCACTCATTATGTGCACTTAGCGCAATTGAACGCTTGATTATTTGTGGTGAATATATGAAATAATGCTACAAACAAATGTAAATAAAAATCGCAATATATGCACTAGATAAATGAATAGACACGTTTGGTCCACTTCTCGCACGAATGGTGAAGTCAAAACGGCGTATTTTATGCTTATTCAATTTTACACAACAGGCACGCCGCCAATTTCTTTGCCTTTTCTTTTTTTATACGCCTTATACAATTTTAGTGCCGATAGTGACGAAGGAAAAAACCCAGTAATATTGAAATTTATGATGAAGCAATGGTCGCCTAATTCTTAACAAAGATTATGTATTTATGTACTAAGCCCCGCTAGTTATCGTACATATGCTCACATTTTAATATATACATATGCACATGAAGTTATGAAGGAAAGCCGGCTGAACTGTTAGTAATAAATAAGTTTAAATTTAAGAGTAATAGTAAATTAGTAGCAAATAATTTTGGGTTTGAGATTAATAGTGAATTAATCTATCTATTATATCTATAAAAGTCAACTTGTCTTTGTGTGTGCGTGTGCGCACGCGCGCGCGTGTGTGTAGATTTCCATAGCAAACTACTCTCTCAATCTTTAGTCTACAATCTTGAGATTTGACATATGGGTTATTGAGATTTGGGAAAATATTTTAAACCAGTTTTTGGCCAGAAATTTGGCTGTCAAGGGGTCAAAGTTCAACGATTTGCGCTTTGAAAACTCTACCAAACTCCTCCACCAATTTTTGGTCTAAAAACTTGAAATTTTAAATGTAGGTTACCTGTACATGAGTACAAAGTTTTTAATGTATATATACATATGCATATAAAGTTATTAACAGTATATAGGGCCCGAGCAAAGCCGGGATACACTGCTAGTTAATATGCAAATAAAGTCGATCTGCTGAAAAATAGGTAACATGTTTTCTACTGTACCACCCAGAAGGTTCTAATATACTAAATGACTGCTGGATATTCTGAGATAGAATGTGACTTCTGCGCCATGTATGCCATGTTATATATTTTAGTTGTAGTTCCTGCTTAGTAAGGTTTTGGAGGTAGACTGCATTCCGAAGGTTTAACAGACATAAGTCCAGTTCAAACAGACAAAAGTACATAGAAGCTAGAAGTAACGTTAAGAAAGAAATAGCGACAGCTAAGAGGGAATTTACGGAAACCACTAAAAAACGCATCGAAGCACAAAAATTAGGAACTCGTGACTTCTGGAAAATCTACAACAGTGTAGTAAATAATGGGCAATCAACGATTCCCCCACTAACCAACAATCACGAGGTTCTTTGCTCAGCAACCGAGAAGGCTAACATGCTTGCCAGTCGGTTTGCCTCCAACTCTACACTGGACCCTTTAAACCACCCCCTACCTGACTTTCCTATGCGGACAGACGCCAAGCTAGACGATCTGGAAATCACCCCTGCTCAGGTGCATGCTATCATAAAAAACCTTGACACTTCCAAAGCATGTGGACCCGACCTCATCCCAGCTGTGCTATTAAAAAAGTGCTCAGCCGAAGTAGCTCCAGTTCTCTCCAAACTCTACAACAAATGCCTTAATGAATCTTGCTTTCCGAGCTGCTGGAAAACTGCTTCTGTGGTACCAGTATTCAAGAATTCTGGCGAAAGAACTGACCCATTAAATTATCGCCCTATTAGCCTCCTCCCACTTTTTGCCAAAATATTTGAGACCTTAATTAACCATGCTCTAGTCCAGCACCTTACAGATGCTAAACTTCTGACCGACCATCAATATGGATTTAGACAAGCCCGTTCCACGGCAGACATCCTCACTGTAATCTCTGAACGCATATACCATTCACTGGATAAAGCGGGAGAGGGCAGAGCGGTAGCTCTAGATATATCTAAGGCTTTTGACAGGGTATGGCATGAGGGTCTCCTCAGGAAGATTAGATCTTACGGTATCACTGGTAGAATACTTAACATAATTAAATCCTTCTTAGATAAGAGAAAAATCCAGGTTGTCCTCGACGGTCGTACGTCTAAACAATATAATATAAATGCCGGAGTGCCCCAGGGATCTATCCTTGGTCCTCTGCTGTTCCTGATATTCATAAATGACCTCCCCGATAAAATTGCCTCTGAGATGGGTATATATGCTGATGACACCACACTCTATAGCAGGCACGACAGGAAAACAAATGAACATATATCTAAAGTAATGGCAGAAACACTGGAGGATGACCTCAAATCAGTAGTGGAATGGGGACAAAAATGGATGGTAACGTTCAATGCCACCAAGACAAAACTGGTTTCATTCAATAATTACAGGAAACCTTCTCTACCACCTATAGCAATGGCCAACAACTCTTTAGCTGAGAGTACGTCTTTCAAGCTCCTTGGCCTAACGTTCACAGGAAACATGAGCTGGAACAATTACATCGAGGGCATTGCCAGGGCCGCTGCGAGGAAGGTGGGCTCTCTCTACCGTGCTAGAAAACTTCTAACACCCGAAAGTATCCTGTACCTCTATAAGGCCACTATTCGCCCATGTATGGAGTATTGCTGTCATATTTGGGCCGGTGCATCGGCTACTAGTCTCTCTCTCCTTGACAGGGTTCAAAAGAGAGTCGCAAATCTGATAGGCCCTAAACTGGCATCAAAACTTCAGCCTCTGTCCCATCGTCGAAACGTTGCATCCCTCTGCCTGTTCTACAAGTATTATAATGGTGAATGCTCTGAAGAACTGCAAGCACTTGTGCCCCCACGACGTGAACACCCTCGACAGACCCGACAAGCTGCAAAATCCCACCCCCACACTGTAGAGATCCCTAGATGTAAAAGATCGTTCTACTCCAGTAGTTTCTTCCCCAGAACTGCTAGACTTTGGAATTCCATTCCAGGTCACTGCTTCCCCAACTGTACTGACATGCATAAGTTCAAGTGCAACGTGAACCAACATCTCGCTGCCCTAATCCCTACATAGTGCCCCAGTAGATGTTTCCCCTGATAGTAGCCCCCTACACCAAAGTGGCAATGTGCCTTGTTTGGGGTGAAAATATAATTAAAAAAAAAAAAAAAAAAAAAAAAAAAAAAAAAAAAAAACTTCTATAAGTACACTTTTCAGACTATCTAGGTTATTTGGATAAGTTTACATCATTTTGGTCAAAGAGTATACCACAATGTTATGGAGTCAGTGTTCCCGCAGGGCATTCATAAAAAGGAAGTACGCTTTATTAGATTGTACGTTTTATTAGATTTATAAATTTATAGAGGACGTTGGGTTTACTTTATTAGCCTCATAACCCTTGCTTCTCGTATTTTGTCTTTTAGCCCTCAAATTTCATGAGCGATGTCATGTCAAGAGGAGGAATTGTTGCTATTTGCGTCGAAATCTATCCGTATAAAACTTATTATTGGCTAATTTCTTATTTTGAAGTTGTAGTCCTCTATTTATTTTAAGCTCTTTACATGAAGTAGCTTCATGTTTCGTCTGGAGTAATTAAAAAAATAATAAAACAATAATAATAGAAATGTTGAGTGAAGCACAGAGCTTAGAGTAAGAGATCATAGACGTCTTCATAGTTTCTAGGGAAACGCTAAGTGTGTCTATAAGGGGTTAAAGAATATATATTTATTAAAATTTATTTGAATTAATACCACTCAACTTAAATCAACTCTCACACAATCATTGCTGAGTATACCCCTCGGCCATGCCCTCAAAATTGAATATCATAAAATGTAAAACTTTGTATTAAAAATGTAATATGATGCTATGGGATGACCACAAAAAGGTATAGCGTTCCTCATTCAATATTTAATGCCCTGTTAGTAAAACTGATAATTAGTAAAAACCTGAAGAGAGTGCTCAATACTATTGCAGGGCAAATATGTGTTTTATTTTTTTTATTACCGTTTTATCTGTTTGGTTACATATGTTTCGGATGTTGAACCATGTTTACGATCCCACAGACTCGTCAGGCCTTACAGAAAAGGTTGTTAGCATTTCGAAGAAGTGTTTTAGAGAAAAAACAAAGAGGGAGGGTAAGAGATAATAAGGGAGAGGGAGACGGGTATCGAAAATATTTAAGTTTTGAAGGTTAAAATACATTAGATTGTGGTGTGTGTGGGGAGGTAGCAGATTCAGGTAGGCGTGGGTGAAGATATATGGATATGAGGAGGGGGGAGAGAGGATGGTAAAGAAAAAAAGAAAGGGGGGAGGTAAGGAGAGGAGGGGGAGGAGTTTCAATTTTTAGGGTTTAAAATTTTGATTGCCTTTTGGTTGTTTAGCCAGGTATATGAAGTAGATGAGAGAGAGAGAGAGAGAGAGAGAGAGAGAGAGAGAGAGAGGGGGAGGGTTTGTGTCATATGTTTTTGACAAGTAAAAGATTCTATTTAGAATTGCCATAAGTCGACTTCTTCATTTCAATTGACAATGAGTTGTTTTTAGGTAGTTAAGGATTAATACATACGCCAACGCACGCGCAAATACGCATACATACAGACACATACATATGTACATTTCTACACATTCACATACAGACACATACGCACATACACATATAAATAAACAATGTATATGCAGACATACATGCATCTATATGCAGACATACACACACATGCACACAACTCCTATACACATATACATACTCATATACATATATATACATATATATATATACACACACACACACACCTACATATATACATATACGTGGAGATATAGATCTCCAGTAAGAAGTAGATGTACATATACATACATACATACATACATACATAAATAAATACACATGTACCCATATACACGTAAATACAATTACATAAATATACATATTCATAAAAATATAAATAAACAGACACATATATACACATATATACATGGACATGTGTATATTTATACTAAGTAAATAAAGTAAAGTTAGGATAAATAAATAAATACACGGGTGTAGTTAATAATGCGAGGTTAGGTAGACGCATTGTAAGATATGTTCAAAATACATGTTGTTGGTTTAATATTTAGGGGTCTGTATTGATTTGCTTTGCTTACTGGATAGAGATTAAGTTATAGTGTCTAGAAAAAAATTTTTAAAAAGGGAGTATAAAGGTTAAAGATTATGAGGGTGGGGAATAAGTTATAATGAGTCAGGGGTTCTTGTAGTTTCGTTAATTTCATATATATAGAGGGTGGGCTCCTAACATGGTGCTTTGGGAAGTGGTCACAATTAAGTTTACCAAGGTAATCCAAAATAGCAAACTTAACTTTCGAAACTCCGCAGATTAAAGACAATCCAATTAATATGTTTCTTTTTTGGAAATTAAATACGTTTTTAACTCTTCTTAAAGTGTTTTATTCCGAATTCGCGGTCATTGAATTCTCTCTCTGTTTACTGTGAATGTCCGCCGACATGGCATTTATAGTTGCTTAATTTCCTGCATATGTTTATTGATGGTGGCATAGGGGGAAGATGCTAGCTTACGAAGTCAAATGTGAATTTGTGACTGGGTTCAAACCTTGCTACCAACAGTGATTATTACTTACTACACTGATGATTGCATAAGCATGAAACACTAGTGTCTGGAGGTAAAAAATAATTGTTAATATTTAAAATATCACACACACACACACATAGGAAAACTCGTTCATTTTTGCTAGGTAGGAAAACTGGTCCATTATTAAATAAATATCTATTGAAAACACATTTTATGATTGTTCTTGAAAGAGATATTGTTTCTAAAGGCGACTACGCACCCTCATAATATTAAAAAATATTTTTACTTGTTTACTCTTGTTTAAAAAAACGCACTTTATCACGGAGTCAAGACACGAAAAATGAACCCATATATTTATTTAAAAACATACTTTAGTTTTAACACTTTTTGTGTTATTACGAAAAAAGAATGAAAGAAAACATGTATTATCAAAGAAAGCAAATATTTTATTCAGAAGAATTAATTTAATTTAAACAATTCTTGTCTTATTACGAAACAAAAAAAGAAAACACTCTGCATTATCAAATATTAAATTATATAAAATAAGTTATTAAATTATTATGTTAATGTTAAAACTAAATTAAGTATTTGGAATAAAATATTTGTTTTATTATTTGATAATATAAGAAATTTTTTTAGGTAAAAGTCATTTGGGGGCACTTCAGCAGTATGCAGACGGCGGCTATTGTTAGGGGGCGATAACTCCAATTACATCTTGGTCAAATAACGCGGCAAATAAGTAACAACCAATATTTTTGCCGAACAGAAAATTATTTGAAAACCAAAACATTTATTGTATAAAAAGGTATCGATATATAATTTGAAAAACATTTATTTAAAAATCTGCGTAAAAAATATAATTTCAATAAAACAATTTTGTAATGAAAGCAACATTGAGGTTTTATAAAGTAAAATAGCTTTTTTTTTTCGAACAAATAAATAATTTAAATAAAACATTTTTTGGATTAAAGCAACTTTGAAGCGTCAACAATAAATTAATAATTTAAATGTTTTTTGACCGAGAAGTGCCACCTGACGACAGTTTAGTGAAACGCACCAAGAAAAGATGGCAGCCATCCGCATACTGCAGAAATGCCTTTTGCTGTTTTGTGAACACAAAAAGTGTTAAAACTAAATTAATTTTTCTTAATAAAATATTTATTTTATTATTTGATAATACAAGAAGTGTTTTCTTTTTTTTTGGTTTTAACACAAGAAGTGTTAAAAACTGAAGTAATGTTTTTAAATAAAAATATGGTTTCGGTTTTCGGGTCTTCCGTTCAGTTTCGTTGCATAATCAACCGTATCCCCTTCAAGTAGTTTGATTTTTTTCCGAGCAGTGATCTTGAACATTACCTAAAAATATAAAAATTTATTTTCTTTCGGAAGGTGAGGGGGGGGGAAGGCTCGTTTTAAAACTATATCTACCTCAGTATTTTCTTTAATTTTCTATTTTTAAGCGATTATCGAGACTCCTAAGATGTTATCCTATCACGTTGGACATTTTTTGTTCAAAAGTAACACTCGACATTACTTGTTTTTTTTTTTTTTTTTTTTTTTTAACTAAATAAATTTTAAAAAATAAGTTAAACCACTAAAACCTTACAAAGCTAGGTAGAAAACGAACACTTAGAAAAATCAATTTTATTTTTTTAAAACAACAGTAAATATATATTTTATATATGTAAAAATATTTTTTAAAACTATTATGGAGTGTGTATTCTCTTTTATAAACACTATCTCCAAATAAGAACGGTTATAAAATGTGTTTTCAATCGATATTTATTCAATAATGAACCAGTTTTCCTACCTAGCAAAAAATGGACGAGTTTTCCTGGTACGAGTTTTCCTAACTTCAAATATATATATATATATATATATATATATATATATATATATATATATATATATAAACGTGACCGTATAGCACGGAATGTTTTTGTTTAATGAGTCTCTTTTTGATGTTCTCGTTTTGGTCGAACTGTCGTATGTAGGCTTGTAGTTATTTACTTCTGTTCTATTTTTCCTCGAGTACTTTCGACTGACTCTCAATCATCTTCTACAGGTTATTGATATTCATATCTGTATAATTCGAACGGTGCCGGGAAAACTCGTCCCGGGAAAACTCGTCTCGGGAAAACTCGTCTCGGGAAAACTCGTCTCGGGAAAACTCGTCCCCTTTCGCTAGGTAGGAAAACTGGTCCCGTATTGAATAAATATCGATTGAAAACACATTTTATGATCGTTCTTGAAGGAGATATTGTTTTTTAAAATAAACTATACCCCCCCATAATATTTTTAAAAAATATTTTTACTTGTTTAATGTTTTTTTTTGTGTTTTTAATAAAAACGTTTATGTTCATAAACGAGACCGCATATTTTTTTTATATTAATATAAAAAGAATTTACTTATATACTGTTGTTTATAAAAGGGTAAAATCGATTTTTCTACCTCGCCGACTATGTTGTTTATTTAATTTATTTGGAATCGTTTATTTGGTAAAGAAAAAAAAAAAACAGAAAACAAACAAAAAACATGTCGAGTGTTACGGAAGAACGAGAAATAATGCCCGGTATATCACATCTTAGGGGGTCTTGATAATCGCTAAAAAATAGAAAATTAAAGAAATTACTGAGGGAGATTTGGTTTTAAAAAGAAAATGATAAATTTTAATATTTTTTAAAATATAATTTAGAGAGAGAGGGGGGATAAAACCTATATCTCCCTTCGAAAAGCAACCAACAAAAAATGAAATTAAAAAGATTCTTGATAAACGATAGCGGAGTTTTCAATAAAATTGATTAATAAATTTATTTAGTGATTACTTTCTCTCTTAATGATTGATTTTAGAATTTTGAAGTAAAAATTAAAAAAATTAAAAATGAGTTAACGAGAGATTGTTAGCACATGGCATCTCTCGCGCCAAAAAAATATTTCGCTTTTAATTTATTAGTTAATTTTTGCAAAATTTGACAGGACGACAATAAATGTTGATAATTGATAAAATTATAATTTTAAATAACGCATGAGTGCATTTGGTATGACAGAAAACAAAAACATAACAACAAAAAACTATCATAATTAAAAAACAAAACCAAAAGCGTAACGAAGAATCGAATCGCTCTCTGTTTTTTAATTTTTGGGTTTGTTTTTAATTATTGTTTTTATGACTCCAAAAAACATCGTTAAAATAAGAACAAAAAAAAATTTGTAATTAACTTTGTATGAACATAATAAACGCTTTAAAATAAGTTAAACCACTAAGAACTTAGAAAACGGACACTTAGAAAATCGATTTTATATAAAAAAAAAAAAAAAAACATTAAACAAGTAAAAATATTTTTAAAAAAACATTGGGGGGGGGGGCTATAGTTTATTTTAAAAAACAATATCTCCTTCAAGAACGATCATAAAATGTGTTTTCAATCGATATTTATTCAATAAGGGACCAGTTTTCCTACCTAGCGAAAGGGGACGAGTTTTCCCGAGACGAGTTTTCCGGAGACGAGTTTTCCGGAGACGAGTTTTCCCGGGACGAGTTTTCCTAAATTCAATTCGAACTGTACGGTAATTTATAGCTTTTAAAAAGTACTTATGGGTGATGAGATGCCGTATTTAGGCCTTGATGTTAGGTGCGTTGCGTGGCTAATTCAAATTTAAAACATTTATAAAGGTCAACGGTAGAATGTTGTGGGCTAAGTGTATTTTATGATTAATTATTAACCTAGGCATTTTAAAATATTGTGACTAGATTCATAATTAATATTGTTTATTGTGGGGCGTCTAGTCTTTACTTTATATACAATGCCTCTAGTATTTTTGTCTTTTCACGTTGGAGTTGTAATGTACAATTTTGGTGTTAATAACTAAAAATTGATTCAATGGTGGATGAGGACAGCCATGTTTCTTCAAATGCTGACTGATTGAACCGGAGTCAGAAAAATGCTAAGTGTAATGGTAATTTAACAAATAGGACATCCATAAGTACTTTTTAAAAAGATAAATTGCTGCACAGTTCGAGTTCTGCAGACATGAACATGCCAGACCAATACACCATCTGTAGACGATTGTGAGGGTCAGTCGAAAGTAGTCGCAAAAATTTAAAAAATTAATAAATAAAGATAAAATAAAACAAATTCATAAATGAAAGAAATAAAAACACAGCACGACTGAAATACGCGATAGTTCATTTGAAATCAAGATTATAACATGACTAATTAAGAAAATAAAACCTTCCGTGCTGTATAATTCTTATTTATATTAAATGTATAATTCTTATTTATATTAAATGTATAATTCTTATTTATATTAAATGTATAATTCTTATTTATATTAAATGTATAATTCTTATTTATATTAAATGTATAAATGAAAATATACTGCCGAAACACACACATACAGACACAATAAAGTTTGAAAAATATTTATGGAAATTAAGCTAAAGAAAAATGTCAAATTATCATCAGCCCTGTTGATGCTAAAATGCTAAAAATCTATACACACAGTATCACACACACAGTATCACACACACACAGTATCACACACACACACACACACACACACACACACACACACACACACACACACACACACACACACACGGATTTAGAGTGCATGAAAACATAAATAATATGGAACGAAAAAGAAAGAAAACACATTTGATTTTATGTCTGAGCGAGGTTAAGGTGACTTTCATTGATACTATCTAAAGTACATGTTTAGGTTAAATGCACTTTAAATCATGACTACTCGCACTCTTACGTACATATTGCACTCTTATTGAACTCAAGGGTTGTACTTTTAGACGAGGACAGACCAGATTTAATCTTTCTTTGGAAGAAACCAAATTTTTACAAAAAATGGTATCTTCCATAACGTCTGCGCGATTTTCAAGTGACACCTTTCGTCTGTACCTCCTCTTCCTGTTATTTTATGAATGAACTGTACTTCTCATTAAATATTAGCTCCTCCCTCTTTCATAATGGAATCTTCTGACTGACATAACTGATTTCTTGTTATTGTCATTCACTCTGTCGCCACGACCATTATCATCAAAGTGCGCTCGAGAGCTCGTGAGTGTGTGTGTGAGAGAGAGAGAGAGAGAGAGAGAGAGAGAGAGAGAGAGAGAGAGAGAGAGAGAGAGAGAGAGAGAGAGAGAGAGAGAGAGAGAGAGAGAGAGACAATTCCTATAAAATACAAGAAATAGAAACGGCGTTAAACATTAAAAATTAATGCAGTGCAGCCCTATTAATCTAACTTTCTTCACAACTATTTTTAAAGGCATAAAAGCCACATAAACTACACATTTTTAATTGGTAATATATTACTTAATTTTTCTTTTTTATTCCCCGTTTATTTTGTCTCTCTTTTTTACACACACACACACACACACACACACACACACTAATTGATTTCAAAGAAAGAAACACAACAGTGCTCAATTATTAATTCATAAGAGCATAGTATTCCTGTTATTAATTATGATATACAAGAATGAATTTATTAATGCCAAATAAATTTTGACAATTATACATCCTCTTAAAAAGCATGTAAAAAAGAAAAAAATTATAGTGTTCCTGTTTACTAGGTACAAGTAAAATTGAGCGTATAAAGATAGAGGGACCTAGTTTTATCATAATTTGATTGTATTTGAAAGATTAGAGAATAAAGTTAATTTCCTAAAGGAAAAAATATTTGTACACGTGAAAAAAAAAAAGTTATGAAAATGTTTTTTTACGGCGAGCTAACCAATTCAGCTAAATTTTGAACTTAAATAAATTCATTGTAAAAATCCTTTAAAAGATAAATATTAGTTTTCTGAGTCTATTTCAAAGATAATTAGTACTAAAGTCCTAAGATATTGAATGAAATAAAAAAAAAAACACCTTGTTTTCTGCAAAAAATAACTTAATTAGCCCTCAAAAAGCAAGTATCTACCGTTCGCCAAAACGCACGCAACAAATAAAGGTTTGTAAACACGATATACTAATTAATGAAGTCATGATAGTAAAAGGAGGTAACGGTGTCAGATTTCTTTTTTTTTTCCCAGCCGTGCATCCGCACATTCCTATTCTGAACGTTTGTATCAATTTTTATCATTTTTTAATTTAATTATTTCTATGTTCCTGCTTTTAAATTATTGTTCGAGATTATATAAAAATTATGTTACGCCGAAAGTGTCACAAGGAAATTATTAAAGTCTTGCATATAAAAATCATGCGAAATCTGCAATTAAAAAAATAAAGTAGAAATATTTTTGCTATCATAATTTTTTTTGTGTGAAAATATTAAACAAACAATGCTCAATTCAATGGTGATATCGGTAGTTCGAGAAATTCATTTTTCTTCGAGTTATATCGAATTCATTAATACGGACTTTAAGGGCTTTTTTTCGCAATGTTCCTGTAAAAATTATTTTATTTTTGTTTTATTGTTACAAATTAAGATGTTTTATTTATATAAAAAAAGCAATACATTTCCACTAAGATTTAAATAAAAATAATTAGTTCATTATATTCTGCGATCATTATTTGATAAATACTTAAAATTTCATTAAAATTGGTTAATTTCCTGATTTTTGGTGAATTTTTAAGTAAAGAGGGGGGGAGTTAAAATGATTATACATTTTGAGCATCGGCATTCATTTTGCCCGTACCTACTATTTACTTGCCTCCCCACGAGGGCAGAAGGTCGGTTTTTAATGTGGGAAAAATCCAGCTTTCCAAAAAGGGGCACTCTGGATAGGAACAAAAATAAATAAAAAATGTCTCAGTCATGAAGGATTTTTCCTCCACTGACCGAGGACAAAAAAGGTGAAGTGTAGCATCAAAACATATACTGTAAATCTTAGCCCGAAGGCCGTGGACGACATGTTTAATCATTTCAAAATTTTCAAATTACGTAATGCTACTACGCACGTTAAAAATAACCGAATATATCGCTAAAAAAAAACAAGAGAAAAAAAAAAAGCTTTATTCCTGAAAGGAACGTATAGACGTTGAAAATTGGTTTATTTATTCAGTTATTAAAAAGAAAAATGCAAGGTTTCTGAATACCAATCTTCCATATTTTAAAATCACGCATTGCTTCTACACTGAAGAACTTTTCATTCACACACGCACACACACATATCTCTCTATATAAATTAATATTCCTGTCTGTTTGTTTGTTCACAATTTGATTAATATATACAAAATGCCCATTACTTTATAATTTCATTCATTCCTATATATAGTATAATTCTTGCAAAATATACGATTAAGTGGTGACCCCATTTGCATTTATATTAAGGAAAATTGAATTTTTAAATAGCGGTGTGTTAGTTATTGTTCATAATGAGAGAATTGTTTAAAGTGTTCTATTTAAGTTTATTATTTAAATATGATTTATATTTATAACATATTTAATTTAATTTATTTTTACCGTCATCGATTTTTTTATAAACCGGTTGGAGTTATTTCCCCAGGATGCTAACTTGGTTCGTTTTGTTTTTGTTTTCTTTTTCGGCGGATATTAAAACTAAAAACTTTCAAGCATTATTTTTTGGAATTAGTTTAAATAAAATAATTACCGTGATTTCGCAATTAACGTTGTAGTCCAGTAGATTTTTGTTTTAAAATAAACAAACAATCCAATTCAACTGCGATTCTTTATTTAAAACAAAAACAAAACAAATTTCATTTACATTTTTTATCAGCTTTTTTCTTCACATTTTTTGACATCGTAACTGCTTTTTTTTTTCTTTTAATAACACAATAAGTCATAACTCATCATTTTTATAAGATAAAAACGTATATTTCGGTTAACAGAAATTCTACTTTGGTATTTTTGAAAATGAATTGTTTACAGTTTGTTTTCGTTGCAACAGATCGTAAAAACAAATCTTTCTAGACTGATACAGCATAAAAGAAATTCGTTAAAAACTGGACTATAGTCATAAACGGGTGCTTAATATCCGGAGAATTGTTTTCTTATTTTGCATACCAATTCTTGATTCTTTTTAATTGTTTATGAAAATTTCAAGTAGCATGAAGTCATTAAAGTGAATAATTGCAAATGAGATTTGTTTTTGAAAATAAACCTTGTTTCACAATTTTCAATAAATTACAAGAAAAAAATCTGAGAAAAATAATTAGAAAGTAATATACGCCTCCTCCAAAGTGTGCTTTTTACTTTTTGCAAAATATATGCGGACCATAGACGAGGGGTTTACAATCATTAAATAAAAACAACTCTCTACTTAAACGTTTTGAAATTTTAGAAGAATCAGAATCGAAATCAGTACTAGTAGCGGAATCGGTAATTTAGAACAGAGTCGGTAATAGGATGGGAATCGGTAAAAACTTTGCAATCGTCTCATCTAGGTATGACAATAATAAAGGCGTAAATTTCGACCCCATAACAAATAATAACAGTAAAAACGTGTAAAACAAAATTTATACATCATAATTTTACTGTATACTCAGGAAGAACGATTATAAAAAATATCATATTATTTTACTTTCCGTAATACCGATGAATTTAAAAAGAAATCCACAAAAAGGTACAAACGG